>NC_081439.1:27758141-27812052 GCF_949786415.1 Peromyscus eremicus | reverse complement strand
TATACAATTTTGATTCTTCAATACTGTTTTTTAATTTAATCCTTTTGTCAATTATATGTTTTATAGAGACCATCTTATTTGTACAATTCTAAAGGCAGTTGATAAAAATTCAATTCATACTTACATGAAAATAGTTAAAATTAAAAGTCCCAGAAGCTTTTCCTAAAGAAAATGAATGTTCTCAGAATCCTAAGACCTAGTCATGACCTGTCCTCAGATTCATCTTTAAAAATATTTTGGTCATTTCATTCTTTTAGGCACCACTAAACACAGCCTGTTAAGTCTAGCCAAAGATACTACACTTACTGATATTTTTAGGTAAACTATGTCTATAATAGACCCCAAGAATGCAAAGCTCAACCCATCCATCACCTTAGCCAGAACTCCCAACTTCCTAGGGAATGGCATCCATAGAGGGGAGGCCTCAGCTGCCACTGAGAGCTGAGATGTGGTGCAGATGAAGGGATTTAATGGTCCTGTTCCCGCTCTCTCAGAATTCTGCCATTGAGGATATAGGGATGGGGTGGGGGAATAAACCTGGAGCAAACCATAAACTTGCACATGCAGTGTGATTACAACTGTCCATGTGTTTGGATTCTCTCTGTCTCTCTGTCTCTCTCTCTTTCTCGTTTCTCAGTCTCTGTCTCTGTGTGTGTCCCTGTCTGTCTCTCTGTCTCTGTTGTCTCTCAGTCTCTGTCTCTATGTGTATATATCTGCCTGTGTCTGTCTCTGACTCTCTCTCTCTCTCTCTCTCTCACACACACACACACACACACACACACACACACACACACATACACACACTTGTTATTACCCATGGCAGCTTTTCCAGTAAGGCAGGGAGATGAGTATTCTCCCATCACCTGTCTTTATTTTCCTTATTAGTGGAGACAAAATAATGTATAACTGCATGAATAATTGAGATACAACCTTAGTTACTTATTACTCTAGTGATACTCCCCACTCTTTCTAACCTCAAAATTCCCTTTGTGATATCATATCAAGCAAGGTGAACCACTTAAGTCAGTCAAGCACAGGGCAGCTTGAAGGATATTTCTATAGACCTACTATATAACATGGACACCTTTTTAAATACAGGCACTTTGAAATTATCTGATAGCCCTTTATATTTCCCCCTCCCCACTCCAGGTACACAACCTTCATTATTTGAGAGGCAGAGACGCTGAGCTCTCTATGCTTGCCTAGGCTTGTCTCAAGGCTTTGCTCTCAGCTTTTCATCAAACTGACTTCTTATTAGTAGGCAAGAGGTAGCTCTGTGGGTGGGAGGACAGGCAGAGCTAAGACAAAATCTTTCTCAAGTTGCCATTTAGAGTGTTTGAAATGGTAGTCTTCAATCACAAGAGTTGTATCTTTCTGAGATTTTGTTCTCAAGAAGCAGTATTAGACAAAAGGAACACAATGAAAACCTTCTGAAATAAAACACTAAAAACAAAGATGAGACAAGGTATTCCCACACTAAGCAGAAGTCAGACTATTAGTTTTAGTTTTCCCAATATTGCTTTCTATGCAATTGATTAAATTTGTATGTCATGCCCCTCAAAATTCATCATTTAAGCTCTAATCCACCATGTGATTATATTAGGAAGTGAGGCCTTTGGGAGTGATTAAGTCCTAAAAGTGGAGCCCTCATGACTATGATTATTGTACTTATAAAAGGGCTTCTACGGAGCTTTTGTGCCCTCATTCTGCCCTGTGACTACAGTGAAAAGTTAGCTGTCTTCAACCTGGAACAGAACCCTCACTAGAACCAGGCCATGCTGGTACTTTATTCTGAGACTTTCAGATTCCAGAAATGAGAGAAATATATTTCTTTTGTATATAAATCACTGTAGCTGGAGAGTTTCTCTCCAGCTCCCACCAAGCCCCGGCAGTCCCGCAGCCCACTTATAAAATAAACACACAGACTCATATTATTTAAACTGTTTGGCCTAATGGCTCAGGCTTCTAGCTAGCTGTTCTTATATCTTAAATTAACCCATTTCTATTAATCTATACCTTGCCACACGGCTCGTGGCTTACCAGTATCTTACGTGTTGGTACTCATGGCGGTGGCTGGCAGCGTCTCCTGAATCAGCCTTCCTGTTCAGAATTCTCTTCTCTGCTTGTCCTGCCTATACTTCCTACCTGGCTACTGGCCAATCAGCATTTTATTTATACAGAGTGATATCCACAGCACTTCCCCTTTTTTTTTCAAAAAGGAAAGTTTTGACTTTCACATAGTAAAATTACATATAACAAAACAATTATCAAGCAAGAAGTACAGTTACAATATCTAGTCTATTTATAATATCTAGTCTATTTGTATTTGGCAAAATTAAAGAAGATATCCTATCTATCCTATATTTGTGAGTCTAAGGTTTCATATCTAACTTATTTCTTAACATAACTAAGGAAATTATAACTATCTAGTCTTCAACTACATCAAAGACCTCAGAAGCATATACTATTAACTGAGAAATGGGAGAAGGACACAAGCAACTTTTGAGAGTCTTGCAAGAGTAGACAGAGACAGCTGGCAGCCTGGACAGTCATCCAAAGTTCTCTTGTAAAGTTGGGGCATCAGTCTTCAGCCCACAGGTCTAGAGTCTCTCAGTCACTTCTCTCTGTGTCCTGTAGAATGTCTGGCAGTTTCCTCTACGAAGCAGGAACCTGAAGGACCATTTTGTCAAGCAAAGTTCAGTGGTCACCTTCTTATTGGTCCTGCATGTCCCGTCAATACATTTTTTTCAAGCAGTCCAGACAAGAATAGTTTCTTTCCCAAATGGCTATTTTTGTCAAGAAGAAGATAAACTCCATATGGAGTGTCTTCGATGCCCTTCCTCCTCTCTGAAGTAAATCGGTGCTGCCGGGAGCAGACATGTCTCACTGTCCAGAAAGTCTAAATTTTTAAAACATTTTAAATGCCATATTCTGTAGGTCTTTGAAGTATCTGAAGATTACCTATCTGTCTGAAATATATCTATATATACCTAGAATACTAAACTAACATGACTATAAGTTTGATTATCATAGACGACTAATTATTAATCTGTATTTCTTGATTATCTATTACATCTAAATGAGTTACATAAACATAACACCTTAAACAAGAGTAGAAATATATATATATATGTATATATATTAGAACAAAATCAACTCTAAATTTGTATCCATAAACTAAAATCTATACCAATGTAAAACATTTTAAACAAGTTGCTCTTTAAAAGTAGATTCAATAATCTACCCGTTCATCCTATCATATCTATATCAAATCACCAAGTATGTTTTGTTATAGCTGCCTGAATCAACACCTGATGCTTTCATTAGTTTGTTTGGAGTTGCTATAACAGCATACCTGAAGCTATTTTATAAATAAAGGAAGTTTATTTAGTTCACATTTGTGATGTTTTAAGACCATGATGCTGGTGTTCTGGAAAAGAGTCAGGGTCCTTGTCTGTATCACAACACTGGTAGAAATATGGAAAAAGAACTAATCATACACAGGGGATAAAAATATGAGGTGGCTGCACTTTGTAGCAACCTCTTAATGAAAATCTAGTAGGCATTCAAGACCAACATCTATACTATCTGACAGTGATGTGTCTGTCATCTTATTAGGTGACACTAGGTCCTAGATCCCACTTCTTAAAGTTTTATCACCTCATTTGGAACAAACTTGCAAGCTTGGAAGGAATCCTGGAGGAAAACTTCTGGGGTAGGAGATATGCTCTATCCATATCTATATCCTAATAATATGTTTTAGAGTGTATCATAATTTTAGGTAACAAAAGGTACTTAACCTCTCTGCGTACCACTATTTCCTTCTGTAAAATGTAAATACAAATACAATCCCTTAGCTGGACATGGTAACTCACATCTGTAATCCTATCACTTGGGAGGCCAAGGGAAGAAGATTGCCATGAGTTTTAGGCCAGCCTGAGCTATTACCTGCCCTACATAAATACAAACAGTTCTGTAGGGTTATTCTGAGAACTAAATAGACCTGTATGTGTAAAGCCTCTAAAAGTACCTGGCACATGATGACTTTTCAGCAATAATTATCATGGCTTTCGTTATTGAGTGTCCTTTACTACCAGGTATGTCACAGAGACATTTTTATATGAAATAATTGAATTATTTGTTTTGCTGTATCATTCAATTGTGTGAACACATTTGATTTATCCATTTGCCTGTCAATAGACACGTGAGTTCTTTGTAGTTTGTGGATAGTCTTAGTGAAGCTGCTATGAACCTAATTGTAGTTATCCTTTGCAGGTCATGTGCATAAACTTCTCTTGTCTACCTACCTAATTGGTAGACCACTGCTCAGCTTTAGTAGATTCTTCTGAAGTTTCTTCCTAAAGTATTGTCAATACTTATTGACTAAGCATCTCTTTTGTGCTACATACAGAACCAGTTAGGATGCAAAAGTATAGAATAAACAAAATATACTTTCTTACCTCACAGAGTTACAAAATCTATTCTCACTGAGGAGTACTTTAAGCATTTAGGTTTTTTACTGTCCCTGTCCAACAGGGCAATATGAGGGTGCAGGCTAATAAAAAGACCAGAGAAACAGAGCTTATAAGTGATTGGCCCATAATTTATAGGTCTCAAAAACAAATTACAGTAAGATCAGAACAACAAATGAAGGAGAAACAAGAAAACAAAAGGTCTACTGCTTCTGGACAAATGGCTCACACAATGTGAACAGGAGGCTAGCCTTGGATGCTCATGGCCCTGCCTACCTTTATTTAGTCAACATTCAGTACATCAGAGGAGTGTTTCCAAGACCCCGGAGACTCTCAATACTTTGTTGTGCTTTGAGGAAACCCAGAATTGAGCTACCTGAGTGAATCCTTAGCTTGATTCTGGGACAAGACAAAGAAGAAGAACATCAAGGGGCTATTTTCTTTCTGCCTAAGAAAATAGATTATCTCCACAGTTTTGTAAATGCAGGTATAATTCTTGTTTCTTACAGAACAATACATTCAGCTTGAAGCTAAACTACTATAAATAGTAGTAAGTAGAGAGAATTCAGTGGGGTTTATCAGCTTTGGTACTACCAACTTCATGGGGGATCACTCTGTTTGGGGGGCTGTCCTGTGCATTGTGGATGTTTCAGCAGTGTCCCTGGACTCTATCCATACATGCTTTATAAAGTCATGCATAACATGACTTTAGATGTTGCTAAGCATTCCATGGGGAAGGCAATATTGTTCCTAACTGAAACATCACTGTGTACGTATTTTAAAAATGTGCTAAAGTAAACCTTTGTATTTTTTATCACTTACAATCTTGAAGATGGTTCCTATTCTAATTGAAAAGGGAAGAAATTTCGTATCAAGGAACTTTAACACTCTAAAGAGAAGTGTCAAGAATACTTAGTGTTTCACTTTCTTAAGGGAAGGTTAGTAGCATGGAGTAATAAATAACAGAAGCCCCATTTCAATTATTGAAAAGTCTGATATGCAATTTTAAATATGTTTTTCTTTCAAATACAGCAAGGTTTTCTGTCACCTCTTTGCTGAATAAGGATTGACAATTGCATATTGGGTGTGTATTGATAAATCTCATGAAAATGATCTAAGGTCTATGAAAATCCTGACTTTTCTCAGTGCTTTCTTCTCATTGTCATTGATGTTTGCGATTGTCTCCATTTCTGAATAAAGACTTTTGTAAACAGATTTTAAAATCTGGCTTGCACCTTATTTAATCATATCCATCTGGACCAAAGTCTATATTATTTTCCAAAGAAGGAACTTCTTTTGCATAACAATAAATGTTTAAAGATTTGTAATTTCTCTCTCTGGCATTCATTCATTCATTCATTCATTCAAAAGAAGTAACTATTGAAGCCTACTGGGTGCTTTGCCCTAGTGACGTTGTTAGGTGGAGAGAGCACTATTGAGCAGAAGTAGTGGCATTTTTTTAGTTCTGGCCCGGGGAAAAGACAGCTCGGAAACATTTGGTGACTTCATCTTTCTAAAACCGTTTATTGAAGGAGAGAGGTGGATGAACAGAAATGGCAAATAGGTTTCACCTAGATCAATGGGTTCTCAGAGCACTTGATTATGAGGCTCTGTCTTCACTTGGTGGCAACGAGGTCTATAATTGATTATTGATGTCCAGCATAGGCATTCTAGGGAAAGTGATAGAAACCTCTATGAATTTGCCATCTTTGAGTTTCTGGGGCCTCAGAATCTGTGATTTGCAGGAAACCAACCATTTCCATTTTAGTAGAATCTGGCCTAGGAGAGTAAGGTTATCTTTTTTTTTTTAACTTCAGAAAAAAATTTATACTTTCTCTTTCCCTTATCCTGTATTCAGGGTTTTCTTGTTTTGGTCAGAGAAAAGAATTGCAAATTCCATGATACCAATTCCCTCAAATGTTTTCTGATATATTGCTCTATGTTTTGTAAAGATCCACAAAGACAAAACTTGACCTCCTTCATTCAGAGCCTTTCTGAGTAAATGATTTTCCAGTTCAGTGAAAGATGACTGTTTTCTTAATTTTGAATAGATGAAAATAGGCACCAATCAACAAACCTTTGGTGAAGAGGAGAAATCCCTTTAGCTCACATTTGCTTCAATTACATTGAAGACAAAGGAGCACATCACGCTCTGTGCAGAAATAGATGCTTCATTATTCAAAACAAGCATCGAAGAGCATTCTGTCCCCTATAGAAAATATGCAATCACTGTTTAATTCAATGGTAGAATGCAAATTTCAATTCCCATAAGGGGAAGGCTGTTAATGCCATTTAAATTGGTTGTAAATTACAGATAATACGCTCGAGACCCCTGAATACAGATTAGTGGAGTATTGCTTTAGGAATTCATTCTACTTTGAACTTATTGTGTATTTATCTATGAAAAATAAAGCCATAAAGCCTTGTTTACAGCTACACTTTATTGCCCATCTTTTTCATTTCCGAAGCAAATATTTCACTTTTAAATGCCAGGGAGTTGACTTAGTGTAATATGAGGAAATGTCCTGATGTTAAAGATAGATTAGCACTCTTTAGGAGGCGGCTCCAAAGCAGCTTCTCATTACAAACAAATAAACAAACAAACACATAAACAAGCAAACAAAATGAAACAAAACTCAGAGACATTACACTGGCATTTAATAACAATATCTCCCCAGCTGAGTTTTGTTACTTCATTCCTATTGGTGTCTTTGCAACTTAAAATTTTCCACAGTCACAAGACAATCAGATTTTCAGAAATGAGAGACTGATTACATCTTACTGCTAAGGTCTAACAGCCACTTAGGGGTTGTGTTTCTATTTCACAGATTGCATAATCATGAGTGGTCTGCCTGTTGGGCAAGTCTTTGTTGGAAGAATTATTCCTTAAAAATAAGGGTCTTCCTGAAGAAGAGTGTTAGATAAAAATGGATATCTTTAAAAAAAAAAAGATTTCTGAGCTCCAATCTTAAGAATGGCGATTTCCTTCTGAGCTTATAAAGGTAAAATCTGTTAGGTCCTTGATGTGGTTTCATGCCTCAGATAGAAAATAGGGTTATTCTGGGTGATAAAAATAAATCAGCTTGAAGGCTGGTGTTTTCTCCTCTGGAAGCTTGTGGGTGCGTTTTTATTGTGTGTGTGCGTGTGTACATGCATGTGTGTGGGGGCGGGGAAAGTTACCATTGATAAACACATGCAGAATGAAAGAATGAAGCTAAGTAATGGAACAATGGAGGAAAACCTAATTCATTATGCCAGAAAGTGGATTGTTACCATCAATACCACATGAAGTTAATCATTGCCAAAGAAGTGGAACAACAAATTATTCACGATACCACACCTAAATGGAATAATGTTTTATTTTTGTTCTTTGATCTGTCAGAGGTACTTCAGTCTTTTCTGGGACCTCAGTTAAACTACAGACATTTCATTATGAATGACTCAGGAGTTGTCATATCACATGAGGTCAACTGAATTTTTTAAATTCCCAATATTATCTTCTTTGTCATTTTCCAATGTTTTATAAAATAACACAGAACAAGGCCCTGCTTTTCTTTCCTGTTTGCTTTGAGACTAAACACAAGTTTTGTTCTTCAAAATTAAAAGTAAGGATGAAAATAGTCCTCTCAAGCCTAAAGCTTAAAACAAGGGGTGTGTGTGTGTGTGTGTGTGTGTGTGTGTGTGTGTGTGTGTGTGTGTGTGTGTTATGGGGGAGGAGATAGAGTCTGGTAAGTTCCAGTTAAGAGACAGACAAAATGGGGGAGGGGAGAGACTCATGCTTTAGGAGGTTTCGGTTTTCTCCTTACTCAAATTTGGAGCTGAATAATCCTGATGCAAATCCAGATGGGGAGTCTTTGAATTTTGTTCTTAAGTCCCAAGTGCTCTTGATGTCTGTTTATCCTCACTCTGTCCAGATGGGGCTTGAGGCTGGCCAGTTGTCTTAGCTGTACCCATTTGTACCACAGGAAGTAATCTGGGTCATGACCATTGACTTTGCCCAGTCTCTCCTTGGGTTAGCTTTGGGACATGAGACATGTACACTCTTTCTAGGAGAAGCCATTGACCAAGGAACACTGACTGGTCAGTGTGTCTTACCAGCCCGCTCTAGGTCCCCATAGTCTGGTCCCATCAGCCAACAAGAAGAGTGTGAGGAAAGGTAGAAAAGGCATGGAACTCGAAGTAGGGGTCTTAGCTGTCCTTGGCTAACTATTTGAGGATCATTTTCCTTATCTTGAAAGTGAGGAGTGCCATGTTTTAAACTAACATTGGATGGGCACTTAGCACATGTCAGCCTCTGTACTAGATTCAGCTCACAAATATGAATAAGATATCTCTTGATGCTTAGACAATGCTTTTCTGCAGCTCTTAATTCCTGACTTCAGAGGCAGGAAGAGGACAGACAAACAAGTCAAACAGGTGATGACATTAAAATTCAATGAGTTCTTACTTCAGGTATAAAGAGAATGTCGTTGAAACTCAGAGACCTGCTTAGACCAATGGTCCTCAACCTTCCTAACACTGGGGTTCTTTAATACAGTTCCTCATGTTGTGGTGACCCCCAACCATAATATTATTTTGTTGCTACTTCATAACTGTAATTTTCTTGCTGTTATAAATCATAATGTAAATATCTGATGTGCAACACCTGTGAAGTGAAAGGGTTTGTTTGACCCCCAATAGGGTTGTGACCCACAGGTTGAAAACCACAGGCTTAGATTTAAGTTCTATTCAGCATAACCAGTGAGAGCACAGACTTTGAAGAAAGATTATTTGGGCAAGAACTGGCAAGGTCTGTGACCTTGAGCAAATTAGTTAACCCATCTGTGCTCTGGTTTCTCATCTTGAAAATGTGGTGATGACAGTATTTATCCCCTCAGCTTGTTCAAGCTCTCAAGTCCGGTACCTGGCGTACAATGAATCCTACATATATTATGAGAATGTTCTAGAGTCCCACAATTTCAGTGGTGGTAAAGGAACTAGTGAATGAAAGACAATCATAATTTTAAAAGCAAATCTAGGTGCTGGAGAGGTGTTCCAGCAGGTAAAGTGTTTGCTGTACAAGCATGAAGACCTACCTGAGTTCAGATCCCCCACCCATGTAAAATGCTGGGTGTGGTAATAGTGCTGGAGGTATGGAGACAAGTGGATCCCTGGGACTGGCTGGCCAACCAGTATAGCTAAAGTAGCCGTCTCTAGGTTCAGTGAGGGACATCGTACCAAAAATGAAGTGAAGAGAGTCAGACACCCAACATCAACTTCTGTCTGTACATGAATACAACACACACACACACACACACACACACACACACACACACACACACACAAATGAAGCATGTGCCATACACACAGAGAGACACAAATGCAGCATGTGCCATACACACAGAGAGACACAAATGCAGTGTGCTCTACACACACACACACATACACACACACACACACATGCAGCATGTGCCCAACATACACACACACACACACACACACACACACACATATACACACACACACACAAATGCAGCATGTACCCCGAGAGAGAGAGAGAGAGAGAGAGAGAGAGAGAGAGAGAGAGAGAGAGAGAGAGAGAACCCTGGATCTAATGGTTCTTGAGAAAATGGATAAAGAAAGATAAGCATTGTACTTGGTGTTTATTTGGCTTTACATGGTTCACTAAGAATCCTGCCCTCCTTGGAGTCAGTGCCCCAGCTACCAAGTAGAAGCACTGGATATGACTGGGAGTGTATGGCATGAGTAGGGGTGTTCTGCATTAAGGCTAGGCAAGGACCACCCTTTGATGTGCAACTGTCTCCCAGAGAACACATAGAGAAGCAAACAAACCATCCTTGGCCCACCTGGCAGAGGTAGGATGGACTTTGGGAAAGAAATCTGAATCAAGGATCTTTTGAAGCCTCAGCTGTTGTTGACTCCTACATCTGAGAAAGGAAAACACGCAGGCAGGTGGATGGGTATTGCAGCTTGAAAGTTGCAAAGAGGAATGTAGAAGTTGTCTTGGGTAGGAGTGAAAGCCACCAGGCCAGCTGAGTATCAGCAGGCTGAATTCACCTGAAGGCGTCTGTGAGCCATTTGGGGTGGGCCTTCTGGAAAAGGGCACCACCTTTTCCAGAACAGAGACCAGGGGTCCAGGCAGGAATCCTTATGAGGAACTGCAGAGGAAGGCAAACGTGGGAGGCCCTAGACATCCATGAAGCAGAGAGATCAGACTCATGGGAACAGACATGTACACCAAAGGGCTTTGTCATCCATTATTTCTGCTGTCCATATACTCTCAAGCAGAAGATAACAATAAAATGAAGTAGAGGAACCAAGAACTGATGTGTTTCGCACAGATATTACCTTTTTTTGATAATTGACTTTAGGAATAATCATGGTTCACAATTGGCTTACAAAATTCCTCATAATTTAGCAGCATGTAAGGCCAGACTGCCATACTTTCAATGGTGCTTTTATTTTTCAGTTGGGTGACCTTGAGCAGATCTCTTCTGTCTCTGGGCCTAAGTTCCCTTATCTAGAGACTTTGGATGATTTTAGTTTTTTAATTACATTTACTTATTCTCTCTCTCTCTCTCTCTCTCTCTCTCTCTCTCTCTCTCTCTCTCTCTCTCTCTGTGTGTGTGTGTGTGTGTGTGTGTGTGTGTGTGTGTGTGTGTGTGTGGTGTGTATGTGGAGTTCAGAGGACAACTTGTAGGAGTCAGTTCTCTCCTTCTACCGTGGGGTCCTGGGAGTTGAACTCAGGTAGTCAGATTCAGTAGCAAGCATCTTTACCTGCTGGACCATCCCACCTCCAAGTTTCTGTGATTTTTTTTTCTTTTTGAGACAGAATCCTACTATGCAGCCCTAGCTGGCCTCTATGTGAATGAGGCTGACTTCAAACTCACAGAAACCCACCTGCCTTTGCCTTCTGAATGCTGGGATTAAAGGTGTGTGCCACCATGCCTGGCTCTGTAATGTTTAAATGAATTAATATTTAGAAGCACCCAGAGCAGTGTCTAGTACATGCTGAGCACCATGACTCAAAAACTTGTTTATCAACTTAAATAACCATGAGCTTGCAGCTCTTCCAGAACCACAAAGTCTTAACCAAGGAGCCCAAGGCTCTAGTCTCTACCCCATTTAGTTTTTAAAGGAAAATCTCCCTTCTATGGTAACAGACTTGTTATTATTGTGCTAATAGCCAATGCTTTTTAGATAATGAACTCTGAAGCCGATTGCAGAGATAAAAATGTTGCTTGAGTCAGATCTTATAGCCACTCACCATAGTAGCAGGGCCAAAGAGCTATCTTATTACATGCCTGGCTAGCTCCATTACCTAGGTCCTGACCTAGCCAGATGCTGGAGCAAGTCTAGGGAAGAGACCAAAGGTATATACAGCTCATTGAACCTGGCCTCATTTATTTTCCGTTTCCACAGGCCCCAGGGCTAGTAGGGGTAAAGAAATAGGTGAGGTGAGAGAGAAAGTGAAGGATGGTATGAAGCAGGACAGAGGAATCACAGTTGCCACTGTGGCCACTGACTAACTGACTTAATGAATTCAGGGTTCCCAGGCAGAGTCAGGAAAAGGAACATGTATATAGGTGAGGGAAAAAGTAGGTTGGTAGGTGATTACAGTCTCCTTACTGGGTGTGAAGAAGTCAGGTGCCATGACAGACAGATGAGAATAGAAGAAAGGACACAAAGAAAGGCTAATCCACAAGGTAGAAAAACCAAAGCAGACTAAAAGGTCACATTTTTCACACTAAGAAACCACAGCCATTAGAGAGTCCTGGAATCCATGCAGGGAGGAAAAATCATCATTTTCTTTTCCTTGACAAACTAGACTAGAACAATGTGTCATCAACTGCCTAGATGGCACACAGCGACTCCAGTTTTTTTCCCTGGGGGTTCAGACCATGCTTTCCCATGGCCCTGGTAGTCAGGTTTGACTAATGGGTGTAGGCAAAGTGATATACACCATTGTCAAGTCTGACCGTAAAATCTCCTGAGGTAAGCTAGGTGTGGTAGTGAATGTCTATCAGCCCAGCACTTAAGATGTTGAGTCAGGAGGATAACTATGAGTTTGAGACCATCCTGGACTATGTGGTGATTTTAAGGTAGATCTAAGTTACATAGTGACACCTTGAATCAGAGGGAGAGAGAGAGAGAAAAGTCCCACAGTAACTCTCCTCTCTGTTCTCTCCCGTTACTTTCCCCTTCCCGTTCCCTCTTTTCCCTCCCCTCCCCCTCCTTTCTTTTCTCTTCTCTTTTGTACCTCTGGAGGGAAAGGAAAGCCACCGAGCTTTCTGATTTGCTCTGGGCCAGGACATGGCTTTTAGTTTGTGAAGCCACTGAGATTGAGAGGTTGTTTGTTTCAGTGTGTGGCAAGCATTGCTCTGACAAATAAAAATCACAACCAAATGGAAAGAAATGAATATAACAGCACACATTAAGTTAAAATAGTATACTACAAGTTAAAATAGTATAATGGGATAGACTAGAGAGACCATCAGGGTACGTTATAGGCTGTGAAGACTACGTACCATATGGCATAACATTTGTTTAAGTTCCTATGTCTACTACTTCCAATACGAGTCTCACATTTGACTGGCGGTAGAAGTAAAAAGTTGAAAATCCATTACTTTCAAGCTGGAGAGAGGTTTGAGGGAGGTGACAAAAGAACAGGCTTTGAAGGATAGGGGAACATATCTAATACTTCATTGAGGAAGGTGTATAGTCTGAGTGCCACTACTTGTGGTGGTTTGAATGTAATGGCCCCCATAATCTCATAGGGAGTGGCACTATTAGGAGGTGTGGCTTTGTTTGAGTGGGTATGGCCTTGCTGGAGGAAATGTGTCACTGTGGGGGCAGGCTTTGAGGTTCCCTATGCTCAGATATTGCCCAGTGTCACAGACCACTTCTTGTTGACTGCAAGATGTAGGACTCTCAGCTATCTCTCCAGCACCACATCTGCCTGCTCCCCACCATGATGATAATGGACCAAACCTCTGAAACTGTAAGCCAGCCCCAATTAGATGTTTTCCTTTATAAGAGTTGCCATGATCATGGTGTCTCTCCACAGAAATAGAATCCCTAACTAAGACACTACCTTGTGGCTGTTTGTTGTGGTTGTTTGTTATTTTTACCTGCTGAATTCACTTTCTCTTCCCCTGGTAGTATCATCCTAGATTTAGTTCATTTCATTTGTCTGAGGCTGGCTGTATTCCTTGACATCAAGGAAACGAGCACAGGCATTCCATAGTCCACGTGCTCTCATTTGGAGCCACAGTGATTGGTTAAAGGGTGAACACATGATCCAAGTTGATACAACTAGATCTAAAGCTGGGGTTTGTGACCACAGGGGAGAACTTGCTTAAGAATCAAACTCTCATTGAATAAAGCACAGTCAAGAGATGGAACCAAGTTGTAATGACACCATTCGAACCCCTGAGTTTCATCATGCTTGAAGTCATCCCAATAGTTTTTAGTCAGTTCTATAATTCTACCTTCTTGCCTCTTCCAGTTGGAAGTGGATATTTCCACTGAATTCAGATGTTACTTCCTTGTAGAATGGGACCCAGAAAGCAGCAAACTGGGAAACAGCTGCTCCTCGGGCTCCTTTAGGCTTTGCCAAGGAAAAGTGGTTTTAATCATCACAGAATCAAGCTTCAACATATGGAAATATATAAGGTAAAGTAAAGGAGAACTTGAGTTTTTTCTTGTTTTCTTTTTTTTGAGAGAATGAAGAACAGATGAGTACTATTAAAACTACTAATATGTTTCTCTTAATGTATTCAACAAATATCTATTGAACACCTACCTTGTGTTAAGAACAATGTTAGGACCTGGAAGCTATTATGCTGTGGAGATGTTGTTGAGTTCTCATAAAGAACTAACTATATGTCAGACACTGTTTGGAAATGGTTATGCTCATTAATCACACTGTTCATTCATATCAACCTTACAAAACACATATGATTATTATCTCTGAGGTGTGGACACTAAGACATAAATAGGTTAAGTCAGGAGGAGGCTATGCTAGTTTGAACTTTGGGATGCTGCCTTCAAGTCTAGGCCTAAAAATCCTTGAGTCACACTCACTCACACTGCCATGGTCCTTGTTCACTCACAACTCAGTGTTACTTATGAAGGACCATTCTTGGAGCCTGTAAGCATCTTTGCTCTGAGTAACTTTTACTAAACCTTAGTTTAACCAAGCCTGACTTTGACTTTCTATGTGGTATCACTTGCTCAATTTCAAGCACAGATTAGTTAGTCTTTCTGAATAGTCTAACCATTAGCACTATGGACAAACTGGGGGGACAGGTTGGGTGGCAGAATACAGGCATATTATTAGGAATGCATTTGTTGGAACCATTGTAGGAACCAGATTCAAATCTGTAGTCCATACTTTCTATAAATGTGAGCAAGTGAAAGCTTCTGATTCTCTCTGAGCTTTTTATTCTAGAAATCACACCGGCCCATGACTCTACTGAATCTGAATGTTACATAACTATAATAAAGTAACAAGGTTACTGGGGCAGAGTTAGTACCCAGTAAATGATATCCGTTATAGCAATTCCCTTTGGCTTTCAATCCCTTGTGTTAACTGGGGAGCTAGACAAGATGATGTATGAGGTCTCTACTCTCAAACATTTGAGTAACTATTATTTTCCAAATGCTAATTTGGGGATGGCAAATTGTTATTGTAATGGGTTTCCCACATAAAGAATTATGCTTTGGAAGATGGTGGTTTAGCTCAGTGGTTGAGTACTTGCCCAGTTGGTGCAGAACTCGGGTCAATCTCCAGCACTACCATAAAGAATTATTTTCTGATATCTTTCTTTACGATTTAACTTTGTGTACTTGTTAGAAAGAGCCAAAGGCAGGCTGAGGAGATGGCTTAATTGATGAATCACTCACTTTGCAACTGAGAGGACCTGATTTAGGTCCCCAGAACCTACATAAAAAATCCAGGCATGGTGGTACACAATTGTAATCCCGGCACTGGGGAGGTAGAGACAGGGGGATCCCTGGGATTCACTGGCCAGCCAACCCAGCTTACCTGGCAAGTTCCAGACCAATGAAAGACTTTTTCTCTCAAAAAGAAAGAAAGAAAGATGAAAGGAAGAAAGAAGAAAGGAAGGGAGAGAAAGAAAGAAAGAAAGAAAGATCTATAGCGCCTAAGGAAAAGATAAGTATATACCACCATAACTGGTTTTAGAAAACAAATTTATGTTGTCACGTTTTAAAAGTTTTTTATGCTTTTGTAAATATACTCATTCTGATAATATTCTTAAATTTTAACTTATACTTCTGATCTTCTATGAAAATTTCATAAATTATTCTTAATACATGAAAAATAAGTGAAAGAGACTAAATACCTTGTTTCTCGGAGACTTCTTCCAGTGAGGTGAATTATCCTCCATTTGTTCCCTTAATTGTTACTTTGTAAAATGGCAGAGCATCCATGCCTCATCTCTATGTTCTGATGCCTCTTCACTTGAACATTATGAAAGACATTGTACTCCAGATGGCCTCAAATACACACTGTGAAGTCAGCTAGCATCAGGAAGAGTTCCAGTTCTACTATTTACTTGTTGTATATGTCCAAGTTGACTTTCTTGAGCCTCAGATCTAACATCTGTAAAATGGGTATGTGTGTGATAAGAATACTTATCAACCAAGATGTGGTATGGGAATGAACTGAGAGGATACACAGAAAGCACACAACAGTGTGTTTGCTCCATGCTAGGTGTTTCTCAAGTCTAGAACTTTCTGGATTGAAACATGTTGGTTCACACCTTATAAAGGATGTACAAAAAAAGTGTGAGATAGATTTTGGCATAAGTGATGAATTTTCTCGGAGTTTAAGAATGATCAAAGGTAGTCTCTAAACTGCCACCATTGTCAGCTCTGTGGGATGTCTAAAGGGCTTCTGGAATCACCTGAGCAGCTATGATACTGGTGCATTTTTTGCCCCTCTTCCCTGGATGTGTGTTTATTTAGTACTCTTTAGCTTGTGTTTTTGAGACATCCCTCTACCTTATGGATGCCATCTCTATTCCTCTAGACATAAGGTACCTTGATGAATTCCTTCTCTATCTTAAATTTCCTTGACAGCTATCAATACAGAATCTCTGTAAATTAGTCTATGAGGAATTGAGATGTGATCAGCTTCCTGCCTCCTTATGCTAGCAGAGTCCCACGAGAGCAGCATAAGTGAACTCCTGAGGAAATAAATACCCATCTGCTCATCTCTGGCTCCTAACAGCTCAGAGGACCCTACTGATTTCCTGCCTTGGAGCATCCTCAAGAGCTCAGCTCTAAAGTCAACGACAGAGATAACCACGAAACCTGAAACAGAAAGGCTGTATAAAACAGCCCATCCTGATATTCTCATCCCGAAGTGTGGAACCCATCTTGTGTCAAAGAAAAAGGGTGAAACTTTCTATTCATTGTGATGGATGTGTGTAGTCATTCAAAGGCATTTACCAATGTACAGTGCAAGTCACAAGTAAGGAACAAAGAAACATGAAACACCGATGTTACTGGACTGGACATTGTTAATACTTATAATGGAGTTTTTTATCTGAATCTGTCAAATGTTAATGGACTAGACATCGTTAATGTAATTTTTGGCTGTATATATTGTATATACTTATTGGATAGTTTTTCTTGTATTAGTTATAAGCTTTTTTAGACAAAAAAGGGGAAATGTGGTGGTATTGTGTTCCCCAAAATATTGTGCACTCTAATAAACTTATCTGGGGTCAGAGACAGAACAGCCACTAAATACAAAGGCTGGAAAATGGTGGCACTCACACCATTAATCCCAGCACTCCAGAGGTAGAAATCCCTCTGGATCTCTGTGAGTTCAAGGCCACATTGGAAACGGCCAGGCATGGTGACACATGCCTTTAATCCCAGAAAGCGAGCCTTTAATCCCAGGGAGTGGTGGTAGAAAGCAGAAAGGTATATAAGGAGTGAGGACCAAAAACTAGAAGCATTTGGCCTAGTTAAGCATTTGGCTGGTTAAGCTTTTAGGTTTTGAGCAGCACAGTTCAGCTGAAACCCATTCTGGATGAGGACTCAGAGGCCTCTAGTCTGAGGAAACAAGACCAGCTGAGGATCAGGCGAGGTGAGGTAGCTGTGGCTTGTTCTGTTTCTCTGACCATCCAGCATTTCACCCCAATAACTGGCCCCAGGTTTGATTTTATTAATAAGATCTTTTAAGATTCATGCTACACACCAACATCCCTGCTTTCTATGTATTCATAGTCTTCTTAGAGAGGTCAAGCTCTGGGTGGTGACCATTTAGTATGATCAGTATTGAGCTTTCCATGTGTGTCAAGACATTAAGGAACATAAAGGTTGTGATTTTTGTTTGTTGAAGGGTGAGGGGGGCCTGGGGAAAACTTAATAGGAGAAGCATCGTTCTAACTGTGTGCTCAATGAAGAGTACCATTTAGCCACAGTGAGATCCAGTTTAGGGGAGGAATGGCATGTGTAAAAAGGGTGAGGATCTAGAACACTTGTGATAATGTAAACAACCCAGTGGGAAGGAAACGAGGTGGAAAAGGGAATTCAAAAATTAGTATGGGGCTGGAGAACTGGCTCAGAAGTTAAGCACACTTGCTGAGCAATCATAAGGACTGCAGTTCAGATCCCAGCATACATGTAACAAGCCAGGAGTCCTGCAAACAACAGTAATTCCAGTAATTCTGGCCTCCATGTGTGCATAGGGATATGAACTTCCTGACATATGAATACATATGCTTATAAACAAACAAGTAAAATATATCTTAAACACTAATTTGACGTCAAACTTGATAACTTTTGGCCTTGTATATAATTTAGAGTTCATTCATCACAGATAAAGTGGCAGTATGGAAGGTTATTAGTCAAGGGAAGGATGACACTGCTTCCAAGGTGGAGCAGAAGGCAGGGAAGAACTGGCTTCACAGAGACTATTTAGTAAATTCAGACTTAATTCACACAGTAGGAGATAGGGATCCTCATAACAAAGACTAGTGAGGTTTCATCTAGTAGTACCTTGGCCAGACTTAATGGCACACATTGCTTCTGTATCGCCTAGACTCTAACTAGCAGCAATTGCAATATCGATGCAGGTTAAGGGAATGAACAGAAGTGGAATGCTCTACTTTTTAAGGACTTTCTATGAATGCAAACAGGAGGCTCTGCAAGCCCACAGATTGTGTTCGCAGATTAATTCCCTGACATAGAATGGATGTGGAGTGTGAAGTGACATAGAATGAATGTAGCAGAGTGAAGGAGGACTACTTTGCTTTGCTCCAGTCATACCAGATAACAAAAGACTCATTATTTAGGAAGAATGATGGAAACAGGATACTCAGTGTCCTTGATATCTCTAGATTTTGAGTGAAGGCCAGACACAAGGAAGCAGAAGTCATCAGATGATGCATTATATCACAATGCTATAGCTATATATGTTTGCTGCTTTCAGCTCGTGTCTCTTCCAGGTTGTAGGTCCATTCACAGTTGCTAGCTCACCTTGGTGCTGCTGAGTACTAGGGTGGGAGAGATACCTTGGGTCTGTTGTCCTTATCATGGTATCCAAAGACAAAGACTCAACACAAGTATTTGAAAGGTGGTTTCAGAAAACACTACTTGGAAAATGAAAAGTGGGACAAGCAGGAAAGGATGACACAATCACACGTGCTTTGAATAAGAGTGTCATCAGCAGGGGCTCTGGAGAGGAATCCCATTAGAAGCGGTGAGGGACAGTGAGGGACAGTGGTAATCATGATACTCAAAGCAATCTCCCATGAAGGACAAGGAAGCTGAGTTGTTTCTCCACTAAATTTCCCTTCCAGCATGGTTTAAAGGCTGATCCCAGAGGCACCAACCCTCCGATCCTTTCACCATGCCCTGAGTACCAGCCAAGTGTTTTTGTAGAAGTTGCAGGTGTTTGGAGCAAATGGCCTGGAGTACGTATAGAGGAAGGAAGATACGCAGAGGTGCCAACAAAGACCTGCTATAGGAGTTTACAATCACATACAAGACATCTAGTCCCACACTTGGCCCACACTTGGGAAATGATTTATACTGTAGGTTCAAAGAGGAGGAGGTAGATGCAAACCCTGTAGTTCAATAAAAAAAATTTTTGTTTGTGTGTGTGCCAGTTAGTTTTTATTGTTTACTTGACACAACTTTGGAAAAGGAAACCTCAGCTGAAGAATTGCCTAGGTTAGATTGGGCTATGGGCAAGTCTGGGAGGGGGCAGAAAGTGAGGTGGTCCCAAGATAGGAAAAGCAGAGGAAGAAGAGAGAACTGGGAGAACACTTCAAACAACGTGGGTGGTTGTGGATATCATAGGAACCTGGGCAGTGACTTCTGTCTCAAATAATCACTGAAGTTTTGAACACGAAAAGAAATCTTCCCTGTAATAAACTCCAGTATGAGCATTGCAAGCTGCATGATCTAAGGGGCAGATTAAAATCAAAGAGATTGTCACACTATGTGTTAGCCCAGGAGAAATCTCTTTTCTGTGGTGTGAGAGCAGGATAAGATGAGTTGTGAACACCCAGCAGATTTTCCCAAAAAATTACAACTTAGGTAGAGCCAACACCTCAGGAGCATCCAGGGACAAAGAAGACTCAGGAATGCCTGACTGGGGTACATTTCGTAGTACAGATGTTCCTTGAGTTATGATCCGGCTCCACCCCAATAAACCTATTGTAAGTTAAAACTCTCCCATAAGTCCAAAGTGCATGGAATACCTAACCTATTGCCCTTGTAGCAACACAGCACGCTAGAGTGTCAGTTGTCTCCCCTGATGATCACAGGACTGTGAGTGGTGGCTCACTGCCACTGCCCAGTATCACCTGACAGCATCACACTTCATACCACTAGCCATGGAAAAGATCAAATTCAAACTTCAAAATAAGATTTCTACTGAGTGCTAATCCCTTTTGAACCATTGTAAAGTTAAAAAAATCGTTAAGTCAAACCATCATAAGTTGGATACTATTTGAAAATAAAAGTATCAATTTAACAGAGGGCAAAGGTGTTCTTTTGCATTGTGTGTGACTCTTA
This sequence comes from Peromyscus eremicus, assembly GCF_949786415.1. Classification (NCBI taxonomy): domain Eukaryota; kingdom Metazoa; phylum Chordata; class Mammalia; order Rodentia; family Cricetidae; genus Peromyscus; species Peromyscus eremicus. The sequence continues at coordinate 27,791,515 of NC_081439.1, read as the reverse complement.
GATTGTTCCTAAACTGAAATGGCTTGCAAACTACTTACGTCAGTGCTAGAAGAAAGGTGATGCATGCATAACTAGTAAGAGACTGAACAAGAGCGGTTAAGGCAGTGGAAGACAGACTTTTGGCCAAGATTCTCTCCCTAGAACATGCATCAGGATGTCCAAGAAGGTTTGCTAAAGCCTGTTTGGCCCAGTCATCAGAGTGTCTGAGTTAGAAGGTTTGGTGTAGCATGCAGGAATTTGCCGATGCTGAGGCCCCAGGATCAGACTTTGAGAACCATTTGGTGGACCAAAGTTCACAGTTTAGAGTAAAGATAAGGATAGCCAAGAAACAAAATATATAAAGCCTTGTCTAAAAATTGAGACAACAGATGTTAACTATAAACTCTAGTGAAAAACCTGAGGAGGGATTCTAAAAGGTTAATCTGCCTTAGCTTAGCCGGATGAATGTTCTACCTCCTAGCTGCATGCTTGATTCTTAGAGAACAGGACTTGCTGTGGTGGCACCATAATTCTCCACACTCCTTCCAGATGAAAGTGATGTATTTATATCTGCTCTATTAAAAGACACCAAGTAAAATGGGAACACTATGTCAGCCACTGGCTTAGAATGCAGGTCATTCCCAGCCTCTGAAGACTAGACACCTTCATATGAATCATGAACCCTCTGGAAATCTTTCGTTCCACCCAGTAATTTTCAGTGTTTGGGGCAAGCATGATCCAGTATCTCATATTTCCAGCTCCATGCAGAATCTTGCAGGCCATTGTTTTTTACTGCCTTAGCATTAAGGTAGTTTTGCTGGACATTAACTTCTCAGGAGTTATAAGTTGAACTAGAGTAGAGTTACTTCTCAGAATATACAAGAACAAGATCTCCCTAGTCTGAAGCCATAAATTAGGCTGTTGGAAAGGAACATGGTAGCTCTTTGAGGTTACCAGGAGACACTTTAGGGGCAGTGTTTAACTGCAACAGGAGAAGGGCAGCTACTTAATAAGGCCCTGAGGGGGGCTTTCGCTCAGCTTCCCCAGACCACCGTTCTGTTCATACCATAATGTGTCTGCACATTCGCATTCAGAGTCAGATTAGAGCTCCTTGCTTTTGCTTTCACTTTCATTTTTATTGATGGTTTATTATAGACATTCCCATCTCAAAATCATAAGGTGGATTAACATCAGACTGAATTAGTAACAAGACACTGGAGGAAAATCTCTTGGAGTAGTTCTTTAGAACAATTGAGGGGCTCCAGGCTTCTCCAGGAGCCCCACAGCACACTGGACTCTCTTTTCATAAAGATACACCCATAGATACTATCTTCTATGCCATTAATTTTATGGACCCTTCAGATGAAGAAGACATAAGAGCAGTAATCTCAGTAAAGCAGAAGAGCCTAGAGCAGGAGGAAGAGGGATACAGAATAATAAAATGGGGCAGGATGCAGAACAAGCAGACCTCATAATGTAACACCGGCAACTCTAATAACCAATTCTTCAAATAGAGGTGTCTTGACACAAAGCAGTCCTTTGTGTGGGTCTCTGGACAACAAGTGAGTAATATTCCCATAGTTGCCGATTCAGGGTTTAGACTTCTACCTGAGCAACTGAGAGCCCTGTGCAAACTATCATCAGGAGAAAGATGACTGCTAAGGTACATCTACTTCAAAACCTTGGATCAGAATTTCTACTAGTCATTTCCAGCTCTGTTTCATCAACGAGAACTGACTGAAAACCCACGTCTTGATGCAAAGAGGGCTGGAGAACATAGCTACTATCTGTAAAACTATTTCTTAGCCTGGACACCAAACCATCAAAAGAGGAGGCCAGCAATTCCTATTGCTTCCTAGCCATTGCATGCATGGAAAATCAGGTTGAAATAAATGGTAAGGTGCCCTGGAAAAGAAGGCAAATTTCTAAAAGGTATAAAGCTAAAGGTACTTATAAGAAAGCTATGGTTTTAACTTAGTAGCAAGTTAGGTCAGAGAAGACAACTGCCTTGCAGCCTCAGAACTATCTAAAGCTGAATATCTCCTTTGCTTGCATTTCTACTTCTAAGCAGAGTACCAAACCTAGGAAGAGTTCTTCATTTATAGTGTATGCTATCATACCTAGCTATCTGAACCAGAATTTAAATACATAATTGAAAAAAGGGTATCAGGGAATCATTATATAAAAGATACACAGTTGAAGTGTCCTATTTACTCCAAGTATGAAAATGTGTGTTCATTCACAAAGCTTTCTGCACATATCCAAGTTATTTTCTTTAAGTGAAAGTCTGCTGTTAGGAGCTGTGGGGTTTTCAGGACATAGCTCATACCTCAATGCACTGTCTATGATGTCTACTTTCAGATATTTGTGAATACTCTACTTTCAGATACTTGTGAAGACTCGGTGAATAATCTCACAAAATTTTAACTGGTTTCTCAATCTTTTAAATATTTCAGTAGCATTTTTAGCTACCCACCACCATTAAAAATTTCCAAAATTTTAAAATTTAGTTTCCATAAAAACAACTCTTTTAGCCATTCATGTTCCATCAATTTGTATGATATATAATTTACTTAACTTTAATAACAAGTAAATATGGAAAAATATCATAAGAGGCTTAAAACAGACCATCAGTTTGTAGTGAGGGGAAAATTCAGCCATAGACAACAGAAGTAAAGGTGGATTGATCAGCAAGGCCCTGAATAGTCAGTCAGTGGCCCATGGACCCATGGACTTTATGTTTTATAGTAGAGATATGGAGCCTTGGTTAATTTTGGGTGCTTAGCAGCCTTTAAGATGGCCTACAGGATCCTTGATGTTTGAGACTTATATACTATATAGTGGCTTCTCACACTGAATTCCGAACTGGCCTGTGTAGCCATTACACCATGGCAGAAGTGTCCACCTTTTAGCAGTAGAGGATTACTCATAATGGCTGTTGCAACTTCTTTCTGCCTTACATCATTTGCTTCATGAGAAGCCACTTACTATGAGGACATTCAAGCAGCCCTGTGGATGAATCTGATGTTTCCTATCAACAGTCAACATCAATTTGCCAGGCAGGTAAGTGGGCCACTTCAGAAGTAGAATTTCTACTCCCAGTAAAAGCTGCAGTTCACCCAGCCTTAGCTAACATTTAAATGCCTTTTGAGAGATCTTAAGCCAGGAGGATCTGGCCAAGCTGCCCTTGGATTTCTTATCCCCAGACATTTGAGAAGATAATAAAGAGTTATTGTTTAAACTATCGAGATGATTTGTGATTTGTTACCAGTGACTGGCAATAAATCTGGCAAAAGTGCGTTCATGTCTGTCATGTAAAAAGAACCTTCTGCAAGAATGGGCTGTGAGTTTTGCTAGGATGCTCTAACACATTGGAAGTTTTAAGGAGTGATAGCGGTAGACCATGCATGAGCTGGTTCAAAGCTGTGGTCATGAAGGAGAGAGGACCATGTGTGGAGAAATCTAGAAAGCTTGGCCTTCTTAGCACCAGACTCAAACAAACTGACAAATCCAGTCTTGTGGATATGTCTGACTAACCAAGGATAGCTCTGAAGTAGCCCCATATGAAGACTTAATATTAGGAGGAATTCTTGTGAGGTTCTTGAGCATGAATTTTACATATGAAAACATTGTGTTGTAATGTCAAAAGCTTGAACTCTTCAGAACAGTCAGATTTCCAAAGCTTTTCTATTCCAAGTGTGGTCCAGGGACCAACACTGATATAGCCTGCGAGCTGGCTAGGACTGCAGCGTCTCATGCCCTGTGGCAAATTGACTAAATTTAAATCTTCATTGTGTCAAGATTCCAGAGTACTGTGTGTACTTCAAAGCCAGAGAAACCTTTAACTAGTGGTCACTTGTTGGTGACTTGAGATTGGAAAGGAATACAATCTAGAAGGATTGCTTCTGGAAAGAGTTTCTTTTTTTTTTTTTTTTCCTAGAAATAGGTTCCAAACTTGAAAGGAACACTGTAGCATCGCTTCCTGGCTTAGAGCAGGTTGGAGATCATGTCTTCCCAAATTAACTTTCCTTTCTAGTATTCTGGTGGTGTCTTGTGATTCTTGTCTTCCGTTTCATCGTGTCTTACACGTACAGTCCTTGTTTCAGGAGCCCTCGATCCCCTGGTTCACTGTCTTTTTTATCTTACCCCTTGTGCTCTTGTTTGCTCTAGTGGGGCACACTCATCAAAATCTAATAATGTGTTTTCATAACAAAAACACATTTTGTGGTGGGTGATTGTGGTATGTTTAGGACATGTGGCTTCCTGCCATAATGGGAAGGTAGACTGCTGCCCCGTGATATTTACATCTAAGAGTCCCTGTCAGGATATAAACACATGCCCTGTGATCTGGAAGGCTGAGTTTGAAAGGATCAAGCAGCAGACTGGAGAAGTCATTAATTACATTATCACCAAAAATACTTTGTGCTTTTCTTTAGTATTATAAGTGCCATTGCTGCTGGTAATGCCCCTTTATTTGTCCAGTGGGGTTTGCTCCCATTAGATTAGATTGAGTGTTTCGCCTAAGTCACAATAACAGATTTGGCTCTGTGGTTTAGCTGCTGGCTGTGGTTGACTGATACCCAAGCTTTTGACTCCCTGCTGCGTATCTAAGCAGTACAAGCTGCAGTCGATGCATTTAATCTACATAAAAAGAACACAAATTGCACGTTAGCCTTTTTTGAGTCCAGTAATCAGTTCCCCCTCCCCCACACACTTTTATGCTCTTCTGGACAATTTGAGGTACTCTTGTGTGATCCAGAGAGGTTGCAGGGTTTTTTTTTTTTTCTTATGATTCAGGTAAAAAGAAAAGTCCTTTGCATTTTAATTACACTTGATCTTCTCATTGAATGACCTCTGTAATTTATAGATTGTTCATAGTGCATGCTGTCCGCAGTCCTGCTGTGCAGCTGATAACATAATTCATGTGCACTTGCACCATAGGCTCTGTGGGGCTAGTGGCCTGAGTTGATGTTTCTTTCCGAGTTGGCAAAATTCTCTGACTCATCCTTCAGAGTTCGGCTGCTGTGGCTGATGGCAGTCACTACTTATGCAGGTGTAGTGAAAATGCCACTCAGTGAAGTCAAGCTTGCTCCTTTGTTTACATGTAAAGATGGCCTCTTCCTTTGTGGCCACTTGGCTATTTGCAGCACCTTGGCTGTTCATTGCAAAGCTAGAGACAGGGTGTTTTGTGCTCTGAAAAATATTCTGAACATTGAGGGCAAATTTATAGGAAGTCAAATTTCCGTCTTTTGTAAATGTTTTTGTACATAGCTCTTTTATTTGCTTCATATTAACACCGAAGCTAGAATATTAGCATTCTCCAGAAGGTAAACTATAGGGTTGAGTTAAATTATTTTATAAACCCAATTTTGATTTTTTAAAACTGTATTTAATTTTGTATGTATGGGTATTTTACCTATATGCATGTAGTGACCACCAAGGCCAGAAGAGGGCATCAAATCCCCTGGGACTGTAGTTACAGAGTTATGAGTGACCATGTGAGTGCTGGGACTCAAACCTGGGTCTCTGGAAGAGCAGCCTGTACTCTTAGGTACTGATCCATCTCCCTAGCCCTCATATCTCTAATTTTGACTTAGTGGTTTTATTAAAAAAAAAAAAACTCTTTGGGTAGAAATTGCCACCCAAAGTGTAGTGAGTGAGCCAGCAACTGTAGTCTACCCTGAGAGCTTCTTAGAAGTTCAGCCTCTCAGACCCCACCCTAAAACAACTGAGTGTCGATCCACATCCTAGCAAGGTACCTACATGGTATTTGAGAAATGCAGACTTAAACAACTGATTCTCAAAGCAGCATACACAAATTATCCAAGAACTCTGCAAAAAAATGCCCTGATGCCTGGACTCCAGTGCCTGAGACTGATTTAGTTGCATGAGCATAGTTTTACAAGCTCTGTGGGTGAATCTACATGAAGCTAATGGCAGAAATCTCTGGTTTGCACAAAATCTTAGAGACAGGGTTATTTATTTATTTTGGTGTGTGTTGGGGGAGGTGTATTGTGTGATGTGATGTGTTATAGTATGTGTGCAGTGTACATGCTTGTTAGTTAGTATAGGAATGTATACGTGTGCATGTGCGAGTGTATGCGTGTGTGTGTGTGTGTGTGTGTGTGTGTGTGTGTGTGTGTGTAAGTTATAGGCAGATATCAGGTAATTTTCTTCAATTACTGTCTACCTTTGTGTTTCAGCAGTCTCTCACTGAACCTGAAGCTCATTCATTCACCTAGGTTGGCCGGCCAATGAGCTTTAGGGATCTATGTCTCTCCCCGACATTAGTGGAGGTTATAGGCACACAATACTACGCCTTGATTTTTACCTGAGTTCTGGGAATTCCAAACTAAATCTTGATGCTTGCTGACTAAACCATCTCCCTAGCCAATGAACTGGATTTGAAATAAATAATCCTCCTAAACCTAAATCAGTGCCCCATGGACAAGTCCAAAATTTTCCCAGGGCAACCAGCAGGGATTTTACCACAAATTAACTTGTAAACATTCATTCAATGACTTTAGGGGCCCATGTCACTATACTCTACGAGTCTACTCCACCAAGCCAGAAAGCAACATTATACTCTCTCGTGCCATAATATTTAACAGTCACTCTGTGTCTGCTGGAAGCTCTGTAGGATTGTGGGCCCCCAAATATCTTTGAAAAGTAACCCTTTGTTAAAGTTAGAGCCCACCAGTTTGGGTTCTAAAATAACCATTTTCAGAGAATCCCAATTTCACAGATAGACATAATTTAGGACTTGGGCATGTCTTTTCTAGGATGTATTTGGCAAGTTTTTAAATTATTTTTTAATTAGAAAAGGTAGTCTTTTGCTAAAGATTTTCAAATGGAACTTGGAGACCTGAGTTTGAATTCTTATTTTATCACTCAAAGGCTTGCTATCATATCTGAAAATTTAAATTCCTTACCAACTACACGGTGACAAATTTAGGTTAAGCAATAACCCAGATGTCAATCAAATGTGCACATAACAGGGTCTATGTGTGTTCTAAGCAGAGAAGCCAACTTCTAGAGCAGAGGTTCTCAACCTGTGGATTGTGACCCCTTTGGGGGTTCAACAAACCTTTCACGGGGATCAAATATCAGATATCCTGAATATCAGATATTTACATTATGATTCACAACAGTAGCAAAACTATAGTTATGGAATAACAACAAAATAATTTTATAATGGGGTGTTACCACAGCATGATGAACTTTATTAAAGGATCGCAGTGTAAGGAAGTTTGAGAAACCACTGCTCTAGAGTCTCTGCTGTACCTGTTGCTGCTTATCTAGACCACCTAGGTTTTGCTAACAAGCACAGCAAATATCAGAAAGGAGTTTAAATAATGAATAAATAACTCAGTAATTAGCTTCATGAATGTTGAAATGAGCCCCTGATGATAAAATCCCATGATTTCAAGGTATGTGGAATATATTAGTAGTACTCTCTACTTCTGCATGAGTCACTGTAACAGTCCAGTAATAGCTATATTTGGTACCCTCAGATGGCACTCAAGAATTGAACCCAGGTCAGTAAGGTGGGCTTGGTACTTGCTACCAAGCCTGACAACTGGAGTTCAGTCTTCAGCCCCCATATAATGTAAAGAGACTGACTCCCTGCTTTATCTCCATGCATGTCCTGTGGCACGCACATACACAACATATCATAAACACACAGAGAAAACATGAAAAAAGCAAAAAACAAACAAAAACTCCCTGAACTCTAGACGTGCCCTTGCCCAATCTTTTTAGGAAGATTTCTTGTTGCCTGCTGTTGACTATAATGAAAAGGTAGTCCTTCCCCTACAGTGTTGCGACTGTGAACATATGTGAGTGCAGTTTTCATGTAAAGAGGTAGATTGTAGTTCGTGAATTGCTTTCCTCATAATCTTCTTTTGTTGCTGTAGCTGAAGAGTGAGCCCACCTTCACTCAAACACTTTCCCTAGCCACCACTAGCTACCATTCTAACAGTTGCTCACAGACAAGTGAGCATGGCTAAGCCACAACTCAATTGTGTATGATGAGACCTGGAGGATTTTTATAACATTTTATTAATTATTTGAGAAATTCATACAATTTTTTAATCATATTCATCTTGTACTTCTCCTGTAGCCCCTTTCAGATTCATTCCCCACATCTTCCCACCCCTTCCCAACTTCATGTCCTTCTTTTTTATTAAAAAAAAAAAACCTGCTGAGTCTAGTTTGTGTTACCCATACACACATGGGTATGAGGCATCCATTGGGTCATGGTTGACCTACCGGGAACACATGGTGAAAGAACACTGACCTCCCCTCCTCCAGAAGCCACCAACTGACAATAGCTCCTGAGTTAGTAGTGAAAGCTCATGAACCACTTCTCCTTCAGTGCTAGTATGTTGACTGGCTTGATCTTGCACAAGTCTTGTGCAGGCAACCACAAATGCTGTGAGGTCATGAGTGCAATGGTACTTTCATGCCCTAATGGCACTGTTTTGCTCTGATCTTCTTCAACCTCTGTCCTTCTCTTCTATGATGGCCTTGAGCTGTGATACCATGATGTGTGTGTGTGTGTGTGTGTGTGTGTGTGTGTGTGTGTGTGTGATAGATGTCCCATTTGTGGCTGAGTACTCCACTTAAATTCTCTGCACTTTGACCAGTTGTGAGTTCCTGCCTAAACCACTATCCACTGTACAAAGAAATTTCTACAGTGACCTTGTGTCTCCTATTTAGTAGTTGTACCTCTATGGATCCCTGACACTTTATGTAACAAACTCAAGAGGATTATGTTTAGATTCCTTTTCTGGCTTATTATTCTTAATTAAAATTTTCTCATGTAGAAGAAAAAACTAAACAGATTAAGTTATTCTAGACTGTAATTATTCTTGCATTTGAGTTCTTGTGTTTGCTACACATCCCCCTCAATCATAACCCACACTATGTGACTCTTCAACAATCCCAAGGCCCTGGGAAATTCAGCCCATTTTTTTCTACTCTCTCTGTATGGACCTAATTGAATCTGTGAGCCGTACTATAGAATTCTTACAAGGCTCTGAATGTTGCTTAGTTAATAAAATACTCAGGCAAAAAGCAGTGTGGAGGAGATGGTACTTTATAATTGTCTCACTTAGAAGGCTCTTTTTATTCTGAGAAACTCTGGCGGTGAGTTTGGTTTCAATTTACCATGTTCCTTCAAGGGAACCTAGCCATGGCACTCATTTCCTAGTGTGGTTTAAATGAAGCATTGACCCCAGGGCATAGTGCTTTGTGGGCTGAGTCAATAACAGCTATTGCAAGAAGCAGACCCCAAGTGCTGAAGTTTGATTCTTTGCATGTTCTGGCAAAGGAGGAAAAGCATGTTTGATTGTCCCACTGGCACACTGTTATTCTCATTTCAGCCTCCTAAACAGCCTTGGTACCTTTCTATTGTGGCTTCTTGAGGTTTCCTGGCATGAGCCTTTTACAATTCCTAATGAAGCCATTGTACTATTTTCAGTCAAGATTTGGGGCATGAAACAAAGAAAAGACTTGATAGAGCTGTTTCCAGTGTAGTTATTGAAAATAATCCCAGCCTATCAGGGCCAAAAATAACTGAGATCTAGACAAAGATCAAGTCATTGTTACAATCTTGTGCAATAGCAACTCCAATGAGAAACAGGCTGGGCAGCAAACCAACAGAGACAGTTCATCTCAAAGAGTTTTTTCCTTAAAAAAGTTCTTCAAGACATCTGGCTCCAAACTTGGAGGTTTTCCTGTTTTATGTTATCTAAATGTTTGTTGGGTTTTAGCTTTGCTGTGTATTCTTGTTTTTCTGAAGTAACTTACCTTTATTTTAAAAGACAGCATAAGGATCTGGGAAGATGGCTCAGTGGATAGAGTGCTAGCTGTGGGATCCTAGGAACCTGAATTTGGATCTCTAACTCATAGAAAAAGCCCAGAGGCAGGTGGATCCTAGGGGCTTGCTAGCTGGCTAGCCTAGCTGAAATAGTGAGTTTCTGGTTCAATGAGAGACCTTGTCTTAAAATATATGCTGGAGAGAGATTGAGAAAGGCGTCCTGTATCAAATTCTGTCCCTACATATGCCTACATGGAAGAACACACCTGCACACATGAACATGTATACAGCATGTACACAAAAGAATATATCACATGCATGTGTGTACACACACACACATATACACACACAAAGGCAGCACAAAATAAATGCTCTGATAAGTGCTTCAAGTACATTGCAATTACACATTAGTGTACCTACTTACATTTAATTGATTTTAGGTTTTATATCTATATATATTTTATGTGTATGAGTGTTTGCCTACATGTACATATGTGTATCACATGTGTGCCTGGTGCCTACGGAGGTCAGAAGAGGGCAATGGTTCCCATGGAACTGGAATTATAGATGATTTTAAACTGCAATGTGGGTCCTGGGAACTGAACCCGGGTCCTCTGCAAGAGCAGTAAGTACTCTTATCCCGAGCAGTGACTCTAGCCCCCTACCTATTTTTTAAACAGTGATATTAAAACATAAATGCCTAAAGTATTTGTTAAAATGTCCCATAGAATATGAGGTTAAAGACATTGGCAGGTATTTCTTTGAGATAACTGAGATTTTTAAGTCCTCATATTTCTAACCTTGGGCCAGTAGTTGATGACTAGATGAGTTTACTGGTCAACGGTTATGTAAAACTAGAAACTTTTAATTCATTTCTTTGATGAGAACTGGATACAAAACCCCAATGATTCTAGAAACATAAAATCTCAGCATTTTCCCAGAACCAAGTGCAGTGCCCCTTAAATTCAGGTTTTAAGATATTTTTCTTAGATCAATACCAATAAATAGTCACTCCATGCCAATTATGGCATACTATAGTGTGAATGTGTCACCCAAAGTTCATGTATTAGAAATTACATTCTTGGTGTAGTAGTACTGGGAAGTGGGGCCTAATAGACAGTATTTGGGGTATGAGAATGCTATCCTCATGGACAGATTCATGCCCTTCTCAAATGAATAGGGTAGTTATCATAGTTATGGTTTCATTTCACATGGAAAGCTTGGCTGCCCTTAGGGTGTTCTCTCTCTCTCTCTCTCTCTCTCTCTCTCTCTCTCTCTCTCTCTCTCTCTCCCTTGCTCTCTCCCTCTCTCCCTCTCCATCTTTAAATGTCATGGTGTCTTGCTCCATATGAGGAGGATATAGAAAGCCCTTACCAGATATTGAATTTCCCAGCCTCCAGGACTGTAACACACACACACACACACACACACACACACACACACACACACACCTAACTTAGAAATAAATGACTTGATCTCTTTTATTATATTATAACACAATATTGACTAAGACATTGCACAAAAAAATAGGGATGCATCTACAAAAAGTGTAAATGGATGCAGATACAGATTTTGAAATCCATAATCAGAATTTGATGCATGGGAAATACTAAATACATCATTCAAATGACAAGAGACAAGTAAAAATGAAATGCAGATGCCCAAGTGCTTTAAGAGAGGAATTACAAAGCCCAGGGGAATCTAATTCTTATTTTTCTCTATGCTTATCTCCTCACTCTTGTTTTTATATTTCTGGAGATACTGATCTTAAGGCAGTAAGTAAATGAGTTACTGTGTTCAGTGTCTTAGGTAGCCCTGGTATTTGTATAACTTAAAAAAATCCAGATTCCCTGATTATAGATTTCAGATTTACCGGGATGGAGTTTGGGAATCCATGTTTTAAACTCAGAGTTGAGACATGGCAGTCACAGAATCAGTGTACCCAGAATGCTTTGTGCTAAGAGACCAGAGGGCTGGAAATAAATATAAAGCCAAATTCCTGTTTATGAGTGATTTATTATTATAACTAGAGGAGAATTTTAGGAAGTGAAAAGGAAAATAGTAAAGCAAGCGGGAGGAAAATAAATAACTCTGGAGAAGGGCCATGGGGACTGTGCTGTATTTGCTATTTGAGAGGTAGGGAGTGCTATGTAAGCTTATGCACAGCAGGCTGAACCTTAAGCCCTGGAACAAATGAAAGCCCACACATATATCTACATTTTTCAAATTATAAACAAGCTATAAACTGTTAGTCAGAACATGCCTACCTTCATAACTTTGATAACTATCTCTTCATAAGATCTGGAAGACCAACTGTGATTTTAAAATTTTTGGATTCCTTGAAGTTCCACACAGAAACACAGAGGCACAGTGAGAGAAAACCTGAATTATCAACCAGGAACCCAACTCTTCCATTCTTTATTTCCTTGACTCCATCTCCTGAGGTGAGGAGCTTCATGGACTCATGGCTAATGGACTGGAATGTCCACACACATTTTATCAATATCTCTTTGCAAATAATTTCCTCTTCTCTTCCCTCTAGAACAGGAGTCTTTTGGCTAGTTCTGAAGTCCACTTTTGGAAAGAAAGACTCATGGAAGAAGCCTATCCAGGCTCTAAAACACTGGCTTTGATAATTTGTGAAGGGTATTCTAAGGATCTTATCACTAAGATAATGGGCTAGAAGGGTTTAGCTTTACTGGCACCTCATCTTGTAAGATAGGGCCCAGCCAGAATAAAGTCCTCTAATTAGGAAGGTCCAGGGAATGTCTGTTTGAAGAAGTCCAAGAATAGTCCTATATAACACAAGATGATGTTTGAATCTTGTAAACTACAGCTTGGTCCATTGGAACATGAAAACCACTGTCTGCAGAATAGAGTAAGTTATTCCTTTTTTTAAAGTCTCAGATATGGATTCAAATACAGATCTACTAGCCATGTCTGATGGAGTTTTTAATCAATTAATATTCAGTTCAGCTAAACAGTAGCAGAATTATGTTTAGAAAGAAAAAACAAAGCAAAACGAACAAAAAAAACCCTCACAATGTATTATAAACAATTTTTTTTCCTTCACACAAATGGAAAGCTACAGCAGTGACTTCCTAAACCCCAGGGTCACATGCTCTCTCTAATGCTATACTGTCCTCAAGACTTGTTTTATCCTTCAATGTCCAATCTATCCAATTGAACTCTGTCCATTGCATCCATAGTCTACCAAGTCTGAAAGAGGGAAAGAGGGAAACTACAGGTTATTTATTTAAAGATATTTTCCAAAATTTAGGATAGAGATTTGTTTCAGCTGTTAAAGAACTTGTTGAGCAAGCAAGAATAATGGAGTTCAGATCCCTATAATTCCACCCAAATGCTGGTAGATGTGGTGGCCAGCCTATAATTTGAGTGTCAAAAGGCAGAGATATGGAATCCCCAGAGCAAGCTGGCTATTAAAACTAGCCTTATCAGCAAGCTCTGGGTTTGATTGAGAGAAAAATCCCCAGTATCAACCTGAGGCCAACACACACACACACACACACACACACACACACACACACACACACACACAGAGCACATATACATATAAGAAGAAAAAAGACACTTACCAAAATTTGCATATCCTAGTTATGTCTCTGTATTCCTCAAAAAACTTTTAGATATGCAGCCACAAGCAATAATAATTAGAAATTGGGCTCATCTAAGAATAGAAAATCTGAAGAGGAGCTGGGTAGCAGCTCACAGTATCTGGGAAAATGTTTATTTCAAACAATATTGTTGTGGAATAATCTTTTTGTACACTTTGAAGATTTGCCACTCTGATTAGTTTAATTAAAAAGCTGAATGGCCAATAGCTAGGCAGGATTTTCAGGGCAGAGAGGATGCTGGGAAGAAGAAAGGCAGAGACACAGGTGGTTACCAGCCAGATGGAGAAGAAGCAGCATGGGCATTACAGAGTAAAGGTAATAAATCCACAAGACAAAAAGTAGATTGTTAAAATGCATTGACTAAAGTTGTAAGAACTAGTTAGTAACAAGTCTAAGCTATTGGCCAAGCTTTTATAATTAATAAGAAGTCTTTGTGTGGCTATTTGGGAGCTGGTAGGTGGGACAGAAAAATCCACCTACAAATGGTGCCCGACATGGGGCCCCAGATGATGTGTTTATCTAAATATTCTTTATCAATAAAAACTCGAGAATAGAGTCCTAGTTGCAGGCCAGCAGGCAAGACTCCTCCAGGCAGGCCTTCCCATCCCTCCATCAGACTCTGTAATCTACAAGCCCCACTCCATCCCCCAAGCCCACCCACCCCCTGAGACCTCAGTGGCTCCCTGAGACACAGACTCTGCCAGCTCTGACTGGACCAAGAGCTGAGTAACTATTCTCTTAGCCATTCAGTCTAGTCTCTAGGCCCTAGACCCTGGGGGCACAACACCTGACTCCCCCAGCCCCACCCATTGCAGCCCCAGTTGAAGGCCAGCAGGCAAGACTCCTGCAGGCAGGCCTTACCACCACCACCAATTGGACTCTGTAATCTACAAGTCCCACTCCTTACCCCAAACCCACCCATCCTACAAGACCCCAGAGCCTCCCTGAGACACAAACACTGCAAGCACTTATTGGACCAAGAGCAGTTCCCTGAGACACAAACATCACTTGCACCGTTTGGAGGAAGAGATGGGTAGACATCAGTGCAAGAATGCATTCAACAACGTAAATAGCAATATGGCCCCACCAGAACCTAGCAGTTCTACAACAGCAAGATCTGAACATACTAACAGAAGTAGCAGAAGAAAACTACCTTAAAAATGACTTTCTGAAGATGATAGAGGCCTTTAAAGAGGAAATGAAAAATTTCCTTAAAGAAATTGAGGAAAAGGCAAACAAAAATTGGAAGAAACCAATAGATCCCCTAAAGAAAGTCAAGAAAACCAACAAAAAAAAAGCAATCAAACAGGTGAAGGAAATAGGTCAAGACTTGAAAATTGAAATAGAAGCAATAAAGAAGACACAAAATGAGGGAATGCTGAAAATGGAAAATCTGAGTAAATGAACAGGAACTACAGACGCAAGCATAACCAACAGAATGCAAGAGGTGAAAGAGAGAATGAATCTCTGGCATTGAAGATACCATAGAGGAAACAGATTCATTGGTCAAAGAAAACACTAAAGCCAACAAAGTCATAATGCAAAACATCCAGGAAATCTGGGACACCATGAAAAGACCAAACCTAATAATAATAATAATAATAATAATAATAATAATAATAATAGGGACAGAAAAAGGAGAATACATGCTCAAAGGCACAGAAAATATATTCAACAGAATCATAGAAGAAAACTTTCCCAATTAAAGAAGAAAATGCCTATGAAAATACAAGAAGCTTATATAACACCAAATAGACTGGACCCCCAAAAAAAGTCCCCTTGCCATATAATAATCAAGCCATTAAACATACAGAAAAAAGAAAGCATATTAAAAGCTGCAAAGGAAAAAGGCTAAGTAACTTATAAAGGCAGAGAACCTATCAGAATAACACCCGACTTCTCAATGGAGACTCTGAAAGCCAGAAGATCCTGAACAGACATTATGCAGACTCTAAGAGACCACAGGTGCCAGCCTAGACTACTATACCCAAAAAAACCCTCTCAATCACTATAGACAGAGTAAACAAGATAGTCCATGACAAAATCAGATTACATAATACTTATTCACAAATCCAGCCCTACAGAAAGCACTAGAGGGAAAAAGCCAACCTAAGGAAGTTAGATGCACCCACCCCACAAAAACACAGGCAATATATAGTCTCACACCAGTAAATCCCAAAGAAGGGAAACACACACACACACACACACACACACACACACACACACACAACCAACAAAAAATAACAGGAATTAACATCATTGGTCATTAATATCCTTTAATATCAATGAACTCAGTTCACATATGAAAAGACACAGGCTAACAGAATGAATATGAAAACAAGATCCATCCTTCTGCCTCATACAAGAAACACACATTAGCTTCAAAGGCAGACACCACCTCAGAGTAAAGGGTTGGTAAAAGACTTTCTAATCAAATGGACTTAAGAAGCAAGCTAGTATAGCTATCCTAATATCTAACAAAATAGACTTCAAACTAAAATTCATCAAAAGAGATCGAGAAGGATATTACATATTCATCACAGGAAAAATTCATCAAGATAAAGTCTCAATTCTGAATATTTATACTCCCAGTACAAGGGCACCCACATACGTAAAAGAAACATTACTAAAGCTTAAAATGGACATCAAACCCCACACACCAATAGTGGGAGACTTCAATATCCCATTCTCACCAATGGGCAGGTCTGCCAGACAGAAATTTAACAGAGAAATAAGGGAACTAACAGATGTTATGACTCAAATGGACTTAATAGACATCTACAGAACATTCCACCCAAACACCAAGGAATATACCTTCTTCTCATCACCCCATGGAACCTTCTCTAAAATTGACCACATACTCAGTCACAAATCAAATTTCAATAGGTACAAAAAAATTGGAATAACCACCTTCATTTCTTCCTTGACCCAGTGATTCAGTTGAACATTATTCAGTTTCCATGAGTTTGTAGGCTTTCTGTAATTTGTGTATTTTAAGAAATGGACAATTTTCTGGATAGGTACCACAAACCAAAATTAAATCAAGACGAGATAAACAATCTAAATAGACCTATAACCTCTAAGGAAATAGAAGCAGTTATTAAACATCTCCCAACAAAAAAAAAAAAAGTCCAGGACCAGACGATTTCAGTGCAGAAATCTACCAGAATTTTAAAAGAAGAGCTAATACCAATATGCCTCAAATTGTTCCACACAATAGAAACAGAAAAAACACTGCCAAACACTTTTTATAAGGCTACAGTTACCCTGATACCCAAACCACACAAAGATGCAACAAAGAAAGAGAATTACAGACCAATCTCTCCCATGAACATTGATGCAAAAATACTCAATAAAATACTGGCAAACTGAATCCAAGAACACATTAAAAAAAGTTATCCACTATGATCAAGTAGGCTTCATCCCAGAGATGCAAGGATGGTTCAACATACTATAATCTGTCAATGTAATATACCATATAAACAAGCTGAAAGAAAAAATACATGATAATCTCATTAGATGCTAAAAAAGCCTTTGACAAAATCAAACACCCCTTCATGATAAAGGTGTTGGAGAGATCAGGAATACAAGGAACATACCTAAACATAATAAAAGCAATTTAGAGCAAGCTGACAGCCAACATCAAATTACATGGAGAGAAACTCAAAGCAATTCCACTAAAATCAGGAACAAGATAAGGCTGTCCACTTTCCCCATATCTATTCAATATAGTACTTAAAGTTCTAGCTAGAGCAATAAGACAACACAAGAGATCAAGAGGATACAAATTGGAAAGGAAGAAGTCAAACTTTCACTATTTGCAGATGATATGATAGTATACATAAGCGACCCCAAAAATTCTACCTGAGAACTCCTACAGCTGATAAACACCTTCAGTAATGTGGTGGAATACAAGATTAACTCAAAAAATCAGTAGCCCTCCTATATACAAATGATAAATGGGCCAAGAAAGAAATCAGAGAAACATCACCCTTTACTATAGCCACGATTTATGTAAAATACCTTGGGGTAGCTCTAACCAAGCAAGTGAAAGACCTGTATGGCAAGAACTTCAAGTCTTTGAAGAAATAAATTGAAGCAGATGTCATTAAATGGAAAGATCTCCCATAGGTAGAACCAACATGATAAAAATGCCGATCTTACCAAAAGCAATCTACAGATTCCATGCCATCGCCATCAAAATCCAAACACAATTCTTCACAGATCTTGAAAGAATAGCACTCAACTTCATATGGAAAAAAAACAGGATAGCTAAAATAATCCTGTACAATAAAGCAACTTCTGGAGGCATCATGATCCCTGACTCTAGCTCTACAATAGAGCTACAGTAATAAAAACAGCTTGGTACTGGCATAAAAACTGACATGTAGAACAATGGAATCGAATTGAAGACACTGACATTAATTCACATACCTATGAACACCTGATTTTTGACAAAGAAGCCAAAACTGTACAATAAAAAAAGAAAGCATCTTCAACAAATGGTACTGGCATAACTGGATGTCAACAAGCAGAAGATTGCTAACATTTAAAAATTTGCAAATAAGTCCATATCTATCGCCATGCACAAAACTCAAGTCCGAGTGGGTCAAAGACCTCAACATAAATCCAGTTACACTGAACCTGAATGAAGAGAAAGTAGGAAGTAACCTTGAAAGCACTGGCATAGGAGATCACTTCCTAAATATAACACCAGTAGCACAGACACTGAGAGCAACAATTAATAAATGGGACCTCCTGAAACTGAGAAGCTTCTGTAAGGCAAAGGACATGGTAAATAAGACAAAATGACAGCCTACAGAATTGGAAAATATCTTCACCAACCCCACATCTGACAGAGAGCTGATCTCTGAAATACGTAAAGAATTCAAGAAACTAGACATCAAAATACCAAACCATCCAATTAAAAAATGGGTTACAGATCTAAACAGAAAATTCTCAACAGAAGAATCTCAAATGTTCAAACGACATTTAAGGAATTGCCCCACATTGTCAGATATCAGGGAAATACGAATCAAAATGACTCTGAGATACCATCTTACACCTGTCAGAGTGGCTAAAATCAAAAACACTGATGACAGCTTATGTTTGAGAGGACATGGATCAAGGAGAACACTCCTCCACTGCTGGTGGGAGTGCAAACTTGTACAACCACTTTGAAAATCAGTATGGTGGTTTCTCAGAAAATTGGGAATCAATCTACCTTAAGACTCTTGGGCATATACTCAAGGGATGCTCAATCATACCACAAGGACACCTGCTTAGCTATGTTCATAACAGCATTGTTTGTGATAGCCAGAACCTGGAAACAACCTAGATGCCCCTCAACTGAAGAATGGATAAAGAAAATGTTGCATATATACACAATGGAGTATTACTCAGCTGTGAAAAACAATGATATCATGAAATTTGCAGGCAAATGGATGGAACTAGAAAATATCATCCTGAGTGAGATAACCCAGACTCAGAAAAACAAACATGGTATGTACTCCCTCATAAGTGGATACTAGATGTAAAGGATAACCAGAGTGTAACCCACAGCTCCAAAGAAGCTAGCTAACAAGGAGGACTCTAAGAGGGATGCATGGATCACCCTGAGAAGGGGAAATAGATGCAATCTCCATAATAAACTGGGGGCAAGGGGAACAATAGAGGGGAGAAAGTGGGGGATAGGAACATGAGGGAATAGGATGGTAGAGCTGGAACAGGGACACAGTGGGAGAGCAATGAAAGAGATACCGTGATAGAGGGAGACATTATGGGGATATGGAGAAACCTGGTGCTAGAGAAGTTCCCAGGAATCCACAAGGATGACCCCAGCTTAGACTACTAGCAATAGTGGAGAGGGTGCCTGAACTGGCCTACCCCAGTAATCAGATTGGTGAATACCCTGTCATCATAGAGCCTTCATCCAGTAACTGATGGAAGCAGATGCAGAGATCCACAGCCAAGCACCAGGCTGAGTACCAGGAGTCCAGTCAAAGAGAGGGGAGAGGGATTATATGAGCAAGGGGGTCAAGATCATGATGGGGAAATGTACAGAGACAACTGAACCAAGCCAGTGGGAACTCACCAACTTTAGACCAACAGCTGTGGAGCCTGTATAGAACTGGACTAGGACCTCTGCATGCGGGAGACAGATGTGTAGCTTAGTCTGTTGGAGGAACCCCTGGCAGTGGGATCAGGATCTATCCCTGGTGCATGAGCTGGCATTTTGGAGCCCGTTACCTATGGTGAGATGCCTTGCTCAGCCTTGGTGAAGAGGGGAGGGGCTTGGTCCTGCCTCAACTAAATGTACCAGGCTTTGCTGACTCCCCATGGGAGGACTTACCTTTTCAGAGAATGGGATGGGTGTGGGTTGGGTGGAGGAGTAGGGATGAGAGAGGGATCTGTGGTTGGTATGTAAAACGAATAAAAGAAATGTCTTAAATTAAAAAAAAATCCACTCAGGAATCAGATATCAGGGTAAGAACCTGAATGATTAGAGAAGTGGCAGAGAAGCAGCCAGTTTGGAAAAGTAAAATAGGTGCACCATACCATAAATACATATTCAGGATTTTAATTGGCAACTTCTTTGAGTTCTGAAAAGGCTGATTCTATAATTACACATTTATTAGAAGTTATGTCTGTGGTAGTATTTTAATAAATAAAGTTGCCTGGGGTCAGAGCTATTAGAGCCATAGCAAGTGCGTGGCAGTGGTGGTGTACGCCTTTAAGGACCTAGAGGGCGGTACATACAGGCAGTGATGAGGCAGTCACATGATTGGGTTTACAACCAATCAGAAGCCAGAACAGAGAGACTATAGAGACAGACACACAGGAAGGAGGGCTCCTCTTTCGGAGAGCTCTCTTGGCTGAGGAGGATCCCTGAATCAGAAAGGGTGAGGCTCTTGGCTCTGACCTCTTGGCTTTCTTCTCTGAATCGGCTCTGTGTCTTCTGTCTGATAAAACCGTTGGCTACATCTACACTGAATTACATCTACATATGTCCATCATGGGGATACCTGTATAAATTAAGACTGACAATGCTCCAGTATATGTCTCTAGTAAAATGAAACATTTCTTTTGCATATTACAACATAAAGCATATTACAGGTATATCACACAATCCTACAGGACAAGCAGGTATAGAAAGACCCAATCACACTCTAAAAGATATGCTTAATAAACAAAAAAGGGTTATAAAGACCCCCAGATATAGATTGCATAATGCTTTATTGACTTTAATTTTTAAATGCTAATGAGAAAAGAATGACAGCTGTGGAGAGACATTGGATAATAGAAAAAAAAACTAAATCAGCCTGTATGCTTTAACAATGTACTGACCTCAGAATGGAAACCAAGATATGTGTTACTTTGGGGAATAACATATATTTTGCCTTTGTTTCCACAGAAGAAAAGCTTTGGATACCACCAAGACTGATAAAGATTAGATTCGAACAGGAGAGACCTGTTGGTTAGTTCATCAAACAATGTGGCCTTTCAATCTAAACTAATTTATGAGATTAACAAATGCCTTTCATTTGATCAGTTATAACCTGCCCAAAAGTTAGGGCTTGGGAAGGGTTTTTTTGTTTTGTTTTTTTTTTTTGTTTTGTTTTTTTGTTTGTTTTGTCTTTCAAGAGAATGAAGGCTAAGGAATGTGAAGACCACTGGACAAATGAGACATCTGAAGAAAAAGGATGAATCATCCAGAGAAAATGTCCCAAGAAAAAGAGTAAATTGCCCTAATGTTATAGCACATTTGCAACAGGATAAAATTTTATAAATCTTCCCAAATGTTTGTTTCTGCTGTTCTCTACAGAAATATAAGGCAAATGGTCTTTTTGTAGTCCCAGTTTAATTAAAAATTAAAGCTGGCTTTGGGGTTGGAGTGTGATTCTCTCCTTCTCTAAATCCAAGAATACATGGTAAAGGAAAATCCAAACTCTGTCTCATGTCAGAAAAGCCACCTGGTATGGGACAGAAGAAAAACCAAAATTAAGGGACTATTCTATTGCCACTAATCTCATAATCTTTTGGTTTTATTTTGACTCTTTAAAATCTTTCTTAAGGTATAAATATTATCTCAAAATTTATAAGATTAATATATGTATATATTTAAACTTTCTGTTGTGATATTAATGGTCATATAGAATATTAATTCTAGAAAAAGGCCTAATCTAGCCTCTTGTACATGATTTTGGGCTTGAGTCTGAATCAGGTAACTAGGAATTAAGTTGGTATACTCCAGATGCGCTTAATAAAATTGTAGTCTTTTAACCTCTCCAAGTTCTGCTGCATACGACATTTAAAATATTTAAGTTTTCTGAAGTGAACTGTGACCATTCCTAAAGGTGACCTTTAAAGTCTACAAAATGATCATGGGGCCCCACAACAATGATTCTACCTAGATTGTGGTAATGCCACTAAGCTGACAAACACTACATAAAGATCAGTTTTGGATTACAAACTTCTCAGGACAAGGTGGCTAGCTGAGGTGGTCCAGCCTCATGCACTACTCCAGCCAGGATTTCAGATAAGCCCTACACCTTCCCATCACACAGAGACTGGCAACAAATGATGCAGCTAGCTCTCCCAGGATTTGACCATTGTCTCAATTTTCTCAGGGTCCCCTAGAGATGCCATCACCTTCTAGAAGCAATCTAGAGAACACAATGCCCACATTCCCAAGAGGTGGGGTGGGTAGTTTTTTGTTATTCAATGGGTTATGTATATTTGTCATCATTTAGGGGGTTGGTTACAAGTTGTTACTGGTAATGGTCAAGAAAGAAAAAGCTGAACAAAGGAGATTAGATTCAGGGATCTTATTCTGAAAAGGGGGGATATAGAAATGATAAGATAAAAGGGTAGATTATTGAATCTACTTTTAAACTAAAAAAGCAACTACTAATCAAATACTTTACGTTGATATGGATTTTTGTATATTGATACAAATTTAAGGTTATTTTTGTTAGTCTACACCATGCACACATTTTAACTCTTTTTTTAAGGTACTGTACCTATGCAATTCAATTAATTTAATGTAAATTTCTAGTCCTTGAAAGTTATTATTACAAACTATTTAGGATAATAAAGAAATGCAGGTTAGGGGTTGGGGATTTAGCTCAGTAGTAGAGTGCTTGCCTAGCAAGTGCAAGGCTCTGTGTTTGGTCCTCAGCTCTGGAAAAAAAGAAATGCAGATTAGTACTTAGCCATCTGAGACTAGACAGGTTGTGGGCATATGGAAAAACATATTACTGTTATTCTGCTAAAGGAAAATAGTAATAAAATGGCTTCTAATGACATATTGATATATGCATAGATTATTGTTCTACTCAACCCTTACCAAGAAATTTCCTTTTGTAGTGAATGAGAATCAGTATGGAGACCCACAACTGGACAATGTGCAGAGAGTGAGAGACTTTGGTGCACTCAGTTCTAAATGGGATGTTTTCATTAAATTCCTCTCCTCCAGGGCTCAGGGATCTATGTGGAAGTGGGGCAGAAAGATTGAAAGAGTGGAGGTGATGGGTGACTAAGAAAACTGTCCTCCAGGTACAACAGGATTGATGCACATAGGAACTCATGTGACTGCGGCAGCGAGCAAAAAACTTGCACAAGGTCAAGCCAAACATGAGGGGCAGTGGACACAGGGTTCCTCCCCTAAGCAAAAATCTGTCTGCAATAATTGATACTCACCAGCAAAGGGAAAATCAGTTTTCTCCAATGGAGTCTCATTGAGTATATCATATACCATATACCAGGACAGCTCCCACACCTAGCAGCAGTTAGCTAACACAAAATGGATTCCATATTTTTTGTGGGCTTTTTGTTTTGTTTTTGAATTTCTTGTCTTATTTTTTCTGTTTTGTGTTTTTTTTTACTTGTTTGAGGGAGGGAGAGAGGGGGTGGAGCAAGGGAGAATATAAAACTGTTTTGATAGGGAGCTGGGGAGGATCCAGGAGGAGTTGGAGGAGGGAAAATCATCAAAATATACTGTATGAAGAACTTTTAATTAAAAAATCTAATAATAAGCCTTCTGCTTTTATCAATCCAGCAGACTGTGTGAGTGTGTGGATGTATTTGTGTGCACAGTTGCACATGGGTGCTGAGAGTGTGAAGATTGCTCTGAGGAATTCAGCCACTTTGTAGCAGGTATATAGCTGTATTTCTGAATAGAAGACAAGACACTCTTCAAGACTTTTCTGCTTTTACAAGGTGACTGAGATATTTTATAAGGCTTTTACAATTACAGTGCCCCAAATCAAAACTAAGGCATATGGTGATATTTTATTTGTACTGAAATGTGATTTTATTTGTATGTTAATAAATAAAGGTGCCTGGGGGTCAGAGCTAATAGTAAACCATAGCAGAACCTGGGTGGTGGTGGCGCACACCTTTAATCCTGATCACATGACAGGCAGATCTCTGTGTGTTCAAGGATACAGCCAGCATGGAGACACATGCCTTTAATCTCAATACCAACCATAGAAGACCTGGAGGTCTGTACAGACAGGCAGTGACAAGGAGGTCATGTGGTTGGGTTTACAACCAATGAGAAGGCAGAACAGAAAGTCAATAAAAAGACAGATACACAGGAAGTAGGTCTCTTTCGGAGGGGAAGGACGATAGCAGCAGCGAAGGGTAAGAAAGGGTTTTAGTCTCCGTTCTTAGCTACCGCTCTGACCTCTTGGGCTTTTAACTCTGCATTTTGCTCTGTGTTTCTTATTTAATAAGACTGTTACATCTACAAAGGCAAGTCCAAACAAAAACAGGGTAAATACTTGGAGAGCAGATATTAATAGCAACGTTGTTATGGAAATGCTCCATGTTGGATCAGCATTGTGGTGAGAATGGTAACTCTGGGACCCATTTAATAAGCTGTGATTAACAATCCTCACAGTGACTGAAAAGAGAGCGGGAGTGTCTCTGACTACTCACTGAAGCAAACTCCATTTAGACCTGCAGGATTCCCATAATTTAAAATCAAGCAGGAATCTCATAATATGCTAAGGCAAGCTACCATGAATCAGAAGCAACATAAACAATATATGTAGATTCAGATCTCCACATTGGCTGGGAGAAAGGAAATCTGAGACACAGACTATAGAACAGCTATCTATAAAATATGTAAAGAAATAAACGATGCAGTGATATAGATGAAATGGTAGATAAAACCTAGCTGAAAGGAAGATTAGATATTACCCAGAATGCACCACAGAAGGTCAAACATAAATCTAATAGGACTCCCATAGTGACCTAAAGAAAGAGGGAGGGATGGGGATGGAGGTAGGAGAGAGAGAGAGAGAGAGAGAGAGAGAGAGAGAGAGAGAGAGAGAGAGAGAGAGAGAGAGATTGAAGTGATAGGGGTCTGAATATTTCAAGACCGGTGGAAAACACAATAGCATATACCAAGTAGAATAATAAAAGGAGGAAATTCACATTTAAACTCTTCATAATTCAGCTGTAGAGAACCAACTCCCCAAAGATCTTAAAGGTGGCTAGAAGGAAAGGGTGGATCATCCTCCAAAGAATGGTGATGACACTGTAGTTGTCTATGAGAACACTGTCAAAAGACAGTCGAGTAATAGTTGAAAGAAAATTACTGTCAGATAAAATTTGTGTTTGGGGGTGGAGGATAGGATGGTGATATTTGGAGACACAAAGATGGAAGGAGGATCACAGCCAAAGCCAAAGGAATACCTTCTAACACATACTTCATGAATAAGAAAAATCATGGCAGAAGGATGATCGGAAATGCAAAAAGAAACAGTGAGCAGAAAAATGGCAAAACATTTGAACATATGAGCAAGATGAATTTGGGAAAGCGAATAATAATCTCAAATTTTTTTGATTTAAAAACGACATAAATAAAATAATGGACAACAATCACATATAAATAAATACAGGAGATCAGAGTCAAAAATCTCCTAAAATCTTAAGAGTGTTATTATTGAGCAGAAGTTAGCACTGTTTTCTGTTAATGGTTAGATAGCAAATATTCTAATGGTTGCTGCTCATACAGTCTTTGTCACAACTTCTCAACTGCCATTGTAGCATGAGAACAGCCATATACAGTACAAGACTGAAAAATGTCAGATTTCAAAATAAGCTTATTCATAAAGATTATAGTTGCATAGGTTTGATTGTCAGGCTCTTAAATACTATTTAATTTTATTTTCTAAGTTAAATGTTTATGATTAAATGTAAAGAACAATTACTGAAGCATAGACATAGTTTCTAAAGTCCAAATAGTCCAAATAAAAAGTACAGCAAAACAAGAAAACAAACACATAGACAATAAATTACAAATAATCAGCCCCAAGATAGCAAGAAATGAGAAAGGATAACAGAAAAAGCAAGACAAATGAAAAATTAAGAAAATGGGTAGAAATATAAATGAACTCAAGTCTAAAATGAAACAGGTTTACTAGCTGTGAAAAATCACAGAAGAGCCTTAAATGTGTATTACTAAGTGAAGAAAGGGAATCTGAAAAGCTTACGTGCTGTGTGAGTCCAACTGTACAGCATGGAGAAAGCAAACCTCCAGAGGCAGTAGGAAAATCACAGTTGGCTAGAACTGGAAATAAGAATGGAGTGGAACAGAAGGAGCAGGGGAAAACACTGTATGATAGTATAATGGTGGGTACATGTCATCATGCATTGGTCCAAACCTGCACAAGTTCAATACCATGAGTGAACCTTAGTGTAAACTATGTACTTGGATGTGGTAATGATGTGTAAGTGCAGGTTCATCACTTATAAAGGAATGTATCACATCTATCCGATGCTGATAATGGAGGAAACTGGGCATATGTGGGGAAAGGAAAGGGGGGCTATGAGAAACCCCTGTGCCTTCCTCTCAATTTTGCTCTGAACCTAAGATTTCTCTAAAATAGATTTTAAACAATCTAAAACACGAAATTGCACATGTAGTCAAAATATATACCAAAGAACACCTTAATAAGACTAAATATAGTAAGTACTAGTAATCATCATATATGCAAGCAACTTAAAATAACCAATTAAAAACTGAAATAGCCATTTAAAAAAAGAATGCTTTTCAGTGTAGCTGTATGTTGATTTTGTAGATGTATGCGATAAAGGCCGTGCTGAAGGCATAAGAATACAGACTGGTAGAACAACAGGATTGAAACCGACAAATAAAACAAAGGTACACTAAGCAAATACTAACTGAAAATAAAGCTGCATTGGGGAATATAGAATTTAATATGAAAAAGCATCAAGAAAATTAGAAGGGAACATTAAATCATGATGAAGTATTAGATTCTTTAAAAGTAGAAAATCCTTCTCAGTTTGTATACATCTAATAAAATAATCCAAAGTATATAATTACTGGCAGGGGAAATCGCCCATTGGGCAACCCTGTGGGCCACTGATGATTGTAGGAGCTTAATTACAGTGAGCACTTAAGTAGCAGGTATCATAAAACCATGTGCTCCTTATCCTTCAAAATGGAGCCACACTTCAAAATAAGATACTGTTAAGATCACCTAACATTGTGTGGTTCTTTTAAAAAACACAAATTAATGAATTAGAGAGAGTCCTAGGGGATTTGAGTGGATATTAGAGGATCCCTATTTACATAATGGCCCAGAGGCTGGATGGAATCCATTATTAGATTCCCTGCACTGGAAAAACTAAGCAGAGGCAAGGCCATATGGCTAGACTAAGAAGAAAGCTAGTACAGTTGACTCATAAAGATAATTTCACTCTGCATGAAGATCAACCGAGCTTCATTTCTTTTAGAGGCTGATTACTTTGCCAGCTAAGATGAACATTAGGAAAACTAGAGAATTCTGTAAGGAGAAAATGAGTAAAAACACAATTCTGAGGGTATCATCATCATCATCATCATCATCATCATCATCATCTTCATCATTTTCATCTTCAACCATCATTCAGGTCAAGCTGCAGTGAAGTGTACATATTATTCAGAATACCTGCTTTTTCCTTCAAAGGTCAGCCATTCTTATAGAATAAAGGCAATATCCAGTAGGAGGACAAAATGTGTGCATCTCTTCACATACATAAAATGTCTCTAAAATTATGAAGTTCAGAGCTGGTGATGCTTTGGAAACTCTGAGTCTGGCAATGGCTGAATCTGCAAGTACTGAGATGTAGGTAGGCAAAATGCATTAAAACATGACTTTTCTGAGAGTCACGGGTGAACCATAGAAGTGAAGCTGGGTGGGTGTGCCTTAGGTTTATAGTTGCCACAAGGGTAGTGGGGCATCTTGATTATCTTCTTTGTCTGGCCCCATCCCCTGTCCATCATTGTCTACTTTTCTCTGCCTTGTTCTGTGCTGTGGATGCTTGTCCTCATAGCTGGCACTTAAAATAGATCTCATTTTAGAATCTTAATTCCTATGGAAGATCCTTAGATATTTAGATTTTTATAAAATTTATGGATTAAAAACTAGATGGACACTCTCAAGTCACGCAAAGCATATTTATATCATTTCCAGTTACTGAATGAACAGTTTTATTTTCATTCTAGAACAATAATTTTATTTCATTCACAGAAAGGTAGCAAAGATGGTACCAGGTTCTAACGCACTCCCTTGCACATTACAATGAAGGAAACAACACACATAGCTTACTGTTCCCTGAATCCAGTCTTTATTTGAACTAGCCCAAGTTCTCCACTATTGTTCTTCTCTGTTCCAGGTCCATAACCATAACACCAAATTGTATTTAATCACACAATCTTATTCTCTCTGGGCTTGGATAACTTCTCAAACTTTCCTTGTTTTTCCTGACTTGGACAGTTTTGAGGAGTTCTAGGCAGGTATTTTGAAGAATGTTTCTCCATTGTGCTTTGGTTGATAATTTTGTCAGGGTTAGACTGGGGCTTATGGGTTTGAGAGAAGGTGATCACAGAGATAAAGTACCATTTTCATCACAATGTATCAAGGGTGGATGCTATCAATATGACTAATCACTGCTGATAGGCCAGGTTTCTCAACTATGTTACATTTTTCTCCATTGCAAAAGTGCATTACTAAGCAGAGCTGACTCTTCAGGATGATGTGTGGTGAGGATTTTACTATAAGTATTAACTTAAAATTTTACTTTGTTGAAATTAAATTTAAAAATTAATTCTATAGTCACAGTAGCTGTGTTTTTAATTTTGTTTTTATTGGAAATAGTTATTTTCATACAGTATATTCTGATCACAGTTTCCCCTCTCTCCTCTCCTCTCAGATCCTCCCCACTTCCCCACCCTTCCAACTCCAAGCTTTCTTTCTCTCTCTGTTAAGAAAACCAACAGGTCATTAAAAAAAGGGTAAAACAAAATGAACAAACAAACAATAAGAATAAAAAACAAAACTAAGGAAGAGCATGAGAAATGTATACATATGCAGACAGACAGACAGGCAGACAGATAGACAGGCAGACACATATACACATACACACAAAAAAAACACACATAAAAACTCAAAATTGGTAACCAGAGTATGCAAGCAAAAGACCAGAAAAGTTTAAAAAAGCCTAAACACAGCAATACGAGACAAAAAAATCTCCAAAAATACATTTGTAACACGAAATCTAATTGGTCTTTTAATAAAAACCCCACTAGCCAGATATTGAGCTAAATGCTGAAAGATCAGGGAGACAAAGAAACAGCCATGGCCATGTCTCACCTTGCCAACTCCAGGAATCCTCTCACTGAAATCCCGAGTGCTGGGCTGAAAGGAGTCCAGCTGAGAAGAGGCTTCAGCCGAAAAGGGATTCAGCAGACAAGGGGCTCCTCAGCCTAAAGGCTTCAGCCACAAGAGAGCTTCTGCAAAAAAGGATTCCGCCGAAAAAGCTTTAGTTCCTGCCTCCTCACACCTTATATACCTTTCTCTCCCCAGCCATATTACTTCCTTCCTAGTGCTGGGATTATAGGCCTATGATTCCCAAGTACTAGGATTAAAGGTGTGTGCCACCCCTGCCTGGCTCTGTTTCTCTCCCAGGCTAATCAATCTCATGTAATCCAGGGTGGCTTTGAACTCACAGAGATCCAGAAGATCTCTGCCTCCTGAGTGCTAGGATTAAAGGTGTGTGCCACCACTGCCTGGCCTCTATGTTTAATCTAGTGACTTGTTCTGTTCTCTGATCTTTAGGCAAATTTTATTAGGGTACACAATATATCACCACATACCTTTGAGTTCATTTTGTGTTGGCCATCTACTGCTGGGCATGGGGGGCTGCCCTTAAGTATGTATTGTAAATGTGGTGAGACTCCATTAGAAAAACTAATTATTCTTTATGGATGATTGTTAATTGCTGATGGCTTCTTGTTTGGGAGTAGTTGTGTCTTAAGCAAATAGTACCTGCTGTATTGAATAGGACAGTTGTGTATAATTCCACTTTCAACATTATATGCAGGAGGAAGTTGGTAAACAGATGAGTTGCCAAAGGGGGGAGCTGATGGGTCTGAGTTAACTGAAAGGAAGGACGATGAAGAGACATGAAAAATGACTCAAGCTGGGCTATGGTGGTGCACACCTTTAATCCCAGCACTTGGGAGGCAGAGGCAGGCAGATCTCTGTGAGTTCAAGGCCAGCCTGACCTACAAAGTGAGTTCCAGGACAGCCAGGACTGTTACACAGAGAATTCCTGTCTTAAAAAACCAAAAAGAGAAAGAAAGAAAGAAAGAAAGAAAGAAAGAAAGAAAGAAAGAAAGAAAGAAAGAAAGAAAGAAAGAAAGGAAGGAAGGAAGGAAGGAAGGAAGGAAGGAAGGGTCTCAGGCAGAATTGCTGAAAAAACAGAAGGCCAAGGGTCAGAGATGGGTTAATGCTGTACATATGTAGAAAGAAGAAAGGGTAGTCATAGAGAGATACTCAACAGAATATACACCTTAATTGTGCTGAATTGTGCTGAAACATTTTTGAACTTATGAATCCAGGCTCGTGTTTTAACTGTTCTATTTCTTAGCCCTGTGACAGAGGTCTTGGAGGAGCCACACGTTGTCTAAACTTGCTTATTTATCTATAAATAGGGAATATGTTAGTCAGGTTTCCATTATAGTAACAAATGCTACTGATAAATCAACTTATAAAGAAGGAAAATTTCTTTTGTCTCATGAAGTTGAAGGTTTAAATTCATGACCAATACCTATTGCTTTGGTCTCATGGTGGCATGGTGAGTTGTGGTAGAAAGACATGGCATAGCAAAACTGCATGTTTTATGGTCAGGGAGTGAAAGAGAAAAGAAGGGAGTGGAGTGCTCACAGCCCCTCCAATAACTTCTCCAGTAGACTATCTCCCACTAGGTAATTTATCTTAAAGTTTTTACCACCTCACAAAAGCACCATGGGTTGGAGGCCAAGCCTTTACCACACATCTTTAGGTGATACTTACTAAAACCATAGCATGGTAGACCATAATAGTTATGGGGATATCACGAGATGAAAAGCACATATTCTGTATCATAACCTATACTTGGGAGTATTTGTGGGATGGCGTTGGGGGGGGGGACGTGAAAATTTTCCATCCTATTGACCTTAAAGAATTGGGATGTACTGGCTTTTCTATTGCCCATCACAAACCTTAGATATATTCTCTGTCATTCCTCAGAAACTTACCTCAGGCTACTGCATCACCAGTCTCCCTTGTCATCTGGCATCTGGTTGTGGTTGGTCAATATATGAGGCCAACCATAGATTTAAATATGGCCAGACAGAAGCTTTCTTTGATTTGGCATCCTGTTTCTGCTGTCATTCACATTCTTGCTGGATTACAGTTCCCACTAAAGAACTACCTCATGGCTCCATCTCTTACCAGGATCAGCTAGCACTATTTCTTTCAGCCTTAGTGGCAGTAACTCCTTCCCATTCTTGCTAGTTCCTAAATGTTGTGCCAACACAGTTGGTCCTCCTAACTTTGCCGATATCCCCATGAATTCCTGCATCAAAATTTCCCCATTTAAGGCATTGGCTGTGAATCCTATATCCTACCTGGATCCTGATTGAGGTGGTGAAAAAAAAAATTGAGAATGACACAATACAGTTAACTGGAGAAGAAGAAGAGAGCATGGAGAATGGAACCAAAGCAACGATTAAAGCGATTAAATTTGGGATTATTCCAACTCCAAATCAAGCTGTCAGTGAAATCAGAGAAGAAAAGATCCAACACTGGACTAAAGTTACATGTGGAGTCATGGATGGGGCTAGTGTGTATGGAGAGAGAGAGAGAGAGAGAGAGAGAGAGAGAGAGAGAGAGAGAGAGAGAGAGAGAATTGAAGGTTCCATGCCAAGTGCACCAAATTAGTCAGACCATAAGAGCCAAAGTGATATAGCCTCCAGCCAAGTAACAGGTACTATTCACAGTGACAAAGTCATCAAGAGGCCAAGCTTGCTTTTGTAATGAGTGTGGATACACTCATATAAGCAATGGCCTAGTTCCACAATTGACTGACTTTATGATCTTAGGGGATTTAATTTGCTTCTCTGTCCTTGATTTCCCATATAGAAAAAAAAGCAGGCATATGAAATTTAGATCAAATACTTTGTTCATTCATTCATGATCCACAAAAAATTTGTGAGCACCAATCACATGTTGGATTCTATTCTAGATGCAGCAATAAATAAGATAGGCAAGAGTTCCATCCTCATGAAATGTTCTAAAGGAAACAGTTGGCTGAGCAAATGGTTCACTGTTTAAGTGTTTGGTCACACAAGTATGAGGACCAGAATTCAGATCCCCAGGATCCATGGAAATGCCATCTGGGCATGGCTGCCCACTTGTAACTCCAGCCTTAGAAAGAGGAGATAGAGCACTGTGGCTATCAAGCAAGACGGGCCATATTCTTCAGTTCTTAATTTGACTGAGAGACCCTGCTGTAGCTAGAGTTTTCCTGCCTGGCCCACAGTCAGGACAAATCTCTCTCACCTGCCAGTCCCACAGCTGCTCAGACCCGACCAAGTAAACACAGAGACTTATATTGGTTACAAACTGTATGGCCGTGGCAGGCTTCTTGCTAACTGTTCTTACAGCTTAAATTAATCCATTTCCATAAATCTATACCTTGCCACATGGCTCGTGGCTTACCGGCATCTTCACATGCTGTTTGTCATGGTGGCGGCTGGTAGTGTCTCTCTGACTTAGCCTTCCACTTCCCAGCTTTATTCTCCTCCTTGTCCCGCCTACACTTCCTGCCTAGCCAATGGCCAATCAGTGTTTTATTTATTGACTAATCAGCAACACATTTGCCATACAGAACATCCCACAGCACCCTGCCCCACTGCACAAAGTGGAAAGCAATTAAGGATGATTCTCAACACCAAGCTAGATCCTCCAGATGTGCATGCTTCCATGTGCATGTGCCCCCACAGACAAACATGGGTACATACATATGCATACCACACAAATATACAGAATGAAAAATACAAAGAAGAGACTAAATGAACTAAAATTAGACATCTGTGTGCAAAAAGGTTCCTATGGATGCTCTTAGAAACACTTGCAGAGTAGGTGAAAAAAGAGAGATTGGGCAGAAGGAAAAGTTAAACTCAATTCATATGTAGCAGAGGCTTTTCAGCCAGTTCCACAGAAGGTCTGGAACCAGATAATCCTTCAGAATTCCCCTCAGGTAAGGTAAATATGAGTCTTTATACTACCACATTGGCCATTCATCGAACACAAGCTGTCCCTCAAGTACAGTGTAATTTTTCCACAACTAACACACACACACACACACACACACACACACATACAGCAATAATAAGAGGCTATCAACTTGAGAATGGAGAGGGAGACATGGAAGGGGATCAAGAGATGGCAGCTTGGAGAGGCTGGAGGGAAGAAAAGGAGGAGAAAAAGTGATATTCTATTCCAATTAAAAACATATTAAGAAAGTAATTGGTTACATTACAGTAATCAAATGACTCTTAATAACATTCTGCTATACCCATAGATCAGTGT